>NC_037689.1:58218585-58410059 GCF_003255815.1 Theropithecus gelada
TTTTTTTTTTTTTTTTTTTTTTTTTTTTTTTTTTTTTTTTGAGACAGGGCCTCACTCTGTCCTCGGGCTGGAGTGCAGTGGCACCATCTTGGCTCACTGCAAACTCCACCTCCCAGGCTCAAGTGATTCTACTGAGTAGCTGGAACTACAGGTGGGTGCCACCACACGAGGCTAATTTTTGTATTTTTTGTAGGAACGGAATTTTGCCATGTTGCTCAGGCTGGTCTTGAAATCCTGGGTTTAAGCTATCCAAAAAAAGTGCTTGGACTACAGGCATGAACCACCACACCTGACCTGAATTTTTGTCAAAAGTTTTCTGTGCATTAAGTGAGATCATTGTGTGTGGGGGGGTGTGTGTGTTCCTACATTCTATTACTGTGGTATATTAAATTGATTGATTTTTGTATGTTGAATGACCATTCATTAATTCATTCTGGAAATGAATTTCATTTGATCATAGTGTATAATCCTTTGGCTATGTTGCTGAATTCAGTATGCCAGTGTTTTGTTGAGGATTTCTGCATGAATGTTCATAAGAGATACTGAACTTTAGTTTTCTTTTCTTGCAGTGTCTTTGGTTTTGGTATCAGGGCAATGTTAGCCTTCTAGAATGAGTTAGTAAGTATTTCCTCCTCTTCAAATTTTTGGAGGTGTTTGAGAAAGATTGATGTTAATTCCTCTTTAAATGTTTAGTAGAATTCAACAGTGAAGACATCTGGTCTTGGGCTTTACTTTGTTAGAAAGTATTTTATTACCGATTCAATATCCTCACAGTTTTGTATCTATGCAGATCTTCTATTTCTTGAAGAGACAGTTTTAGTAGATTGTGTGTTTCTAAGAAATTTTCCATTTAATCTAAAGTAATCAATTTTTGGTGTACAATTAATAATATTCTCTTATAATCATTTTTATTTTGGTAAAACAGATAGCATAAAAACATTTATATACGTATATATATATCTTAATTCATGTCGCTAGTCATGCATATCAAGATGGAAATCAAGTTCCTCTTGTTTTGCATTTATGAATAATATTTCAACAGCATCTTTGTATATAACTCTTCACTGACTGTGCTAGTTTACCTGTAGGGATAAAATTTAATATGCAAGTTATTTATAGGATAAGTAACAAAATTGATATGTCAAAGGGGATATGCACTTTCAAGATTGTGGATTTTGCAAAATAACTCTCCAAAAAAATATCCGTTTTGACTCTCACTGTCAGTGTTTGAGATCAGGGCTGTCACTCAACATTTTTATCTAAGGTGAATGTTACCAAAGATGTTAAGAATTGCCAATTTGAAAGAAAAATCTCTTTTTTTTATTTTTGGAGGGGAGTATAAGTAATTTGAATCTATATTTCCATATAATATATTTATTAAATTTTAGTGTGTTATTTTAGCTTTAAATATTAAATTACAACTTTTACTCTCTACCTTTAATGCTTTCTAAAATTTTAAGTAGCATGACAATATTCTGTTATTTACAGATTTGCTTAGGTCAGTGTCAGGTATGTTTTGAGTCATTTTTGGTAATTTATGTTGCACATTCCATCCAGAGTTTAGAACTAAGCCCAGAATAATATTAGTATGCATGTGTACATAAACATAAAAAATAAATATACAAATACATATCTACACACCCATTAGAAAGAATTGGTTCTCGGATTTATGTGAAAGTTGAACAACTAGATTAATGTCCAGAAGTAATTGAGAAGGAACAACAATACACCATGTGTAAAATTCTTAAATATAGGATGGTGATATTGAGTCTAGTACATGACTACCCACAGATGATGGCAGGCAGCATAATCTAATGTCACGCTTTTCAAAGAAGCCTGGAATTTTGAGGGACTTGGGAGGAGAAATATTCTAGAGGCAGCAATGCAGAAAAAGAATACTTCCCGGAGTTCCATGACTGTGGGACAATGAGAGGACCACAGTGAGAACCTTCCTGTGGCGGCTTTGCATACAATTTCTTACAGTATATTCTTAATCTGATTTAATTTGTTTTGCTACTATAGAAGAAATTATTTAATTTCATGGATATGTATAGTAAATTACTCACATTTAGTTTCATAATAGCAGTTATATTCCATATAAACATAAAAGTGATCCAATAATGGCAAAATGAAGCTGACAGTGAATATAAGATGTCACATTGTCTTGTCAAGTCTCTATCCTCTGTCTTTTAAAATGGAAAAAAAAAAAAAAACCCAGCAAATGTTCTACTGATGATAGTAAATGTTATGTCTTACAAGTATTCAAAGCCCATAACAGGCATGATCTGTGCCTGGAAGAATTCATGGCCTGTGCCTGTGGCTTACTGTCACTGCATTGGACAGTGAGGACATATATGTACCTGAGGACAATGCATTTTTAAAAAGAAGTGGATTTCAAACATTTTTGTCTAAGACCTAGAACAAAAAAAATTGATTTTACAGTGTGACTCAATAAACACAAACATATACATATTCTCTATTATATGCACAGCTACAAATAAAACAGAAACAAAAATTGTATGAAACAATACTTTCTTTACTACATAGAATATGTTTTCAGTTTAATGTCTGTGCTGTCCGGTATTAAAGATACTGGAAACAAGTGACTATTTCAATTTCAATTAATTAAAACCAAATAATATTACATTAGCCATATGTGGCTAGTGGCTAGCATATTGGATAGCACAAATATAGAATATTACCATCATTGCAGAAAGTTTGATTGGAAAGCTCTAGGTCTATTCTATTATGTTCTGAAATAATTTCATGAATCGCTGTTGCAGTTGAAAGCTGAGGTTTAAATATGTAAAGAGAATCAGCTTGGGAAATGTATGTTTAAATACATTCACACACTGAATTACTGAGATTTTTTTCAGAACAGTGGATTAACCATAAAAATATTTCTGTGGGTACAACATGCAAATGTTGAAAATGCTTTCTCTATAACAACACTATACAATATAAATAAAACATAACCATTATGTAATTTTAAAAATTATAGTAATCATATAAAAAGAAACATGAAATGAATTTTAAAATATTTTTGTATATCCAAATGTATAATTTCTTTTCTTTTTTTAATTATACTTTAAGTTCTAGGTTACAGTGCACAACGTGCAGGTTTGATACATAGGTATACATGTTCATTTCCCACCTATGAGTGAGAACATGCAGTGTTTGGTTTTCTGTCCTTGTGATAGTTTGCTGAGAATGATTGTTTCCAGCTTCATCCATGTCCCTGCAAAGGACATGAACTCATTCGTTTTATGGCTGCATAGTATTCCGTGGTGTATATATGCCACATTTTCTTGATCCAGTCTATCATGGTTCCAAGTCTTTGCTATTGTGAATAGTGCCGCAATAAACATACATGTGCATGTGTCTTTATAGTAGTATAATTTATAATCCTTTGGGTATATACCCAGTAATGGGATTTCTGGGTCAAATGTATTTCTAGTTCTAGATCCTTGAGGAATCGCCACACTGTCTTCCACAATGGTTGAACTAGTTTACACTCCCACCAACAGTGTAAAAGCATTCCTATTTCTCCACATCTTCTCCAGCATCTGTTGCTTCCTGACTTTTTAATGATCGCCATTCTAACTGGTGTGAGATGGGATCTCATTGTGATTTTGATTTGCATTTCTCTAATGACCAGTGATGATGAGCATTTTTTCATGTGTCTGTTGGCTACATAATGTCTTCTTTTGAGAAGTGTCTGTTCATATCTTTTGCCCACTTTTTGATGGGGTTGTTTGTTTTTTTCTTGTAAATTTGTTTATGTTTTTTGTAGATTCTGGATATTAGCCCTTTGTCAGATGGGTAGATTGGAAAACTTTTCTCCCATTCTGTAGGCTGCTTGTTCACTCTGATGGTAGTTCACTCTGATGATAGGGTTTTCTAAATATACAATCGTGTCATCTGTAAACAGGGACAATTTGACTTCCACTTTTCCTGATTGAATACCCTTTATTTCTTTCTCTTGACTGATTGCCCTGGCCAGAACCTCCAACACTATGTTGAATAGGAGTGGTGAGAGAAGGCATCCTTGTCTTGTGCCAGTTTTCAAAGGGAATGCTTCCAGTTTTGCCCATTCAGTATGATATTGGCTGTGGGTTTATCATAAATAGCTCCTATTATCTTGAGATACGTCCCATCAATACCTAGTTTATTGAGAGTTTTTAGCGTGAAGGGCTGTTGAATTTTGTCAAAGACTTTTTCTGCATCTATTGAGATAATCATGTGGTTTTTGTCTTTGGTTCTGTTTATGTGATGGATTACATTTATCGATTTGCGTGTGTTGAACCAGCCTTGCATCCCAGGGATGAAGTCAACTTGATCACGGTGGATAAGTTTTTGATGTGCTGCTGGATTCAGTTTGCCAGTATTTTATTGAAGATTTTCACGTCGATGTTCATCAGGGATATTGGTCTTCAGTTCTCTTTTTTTGTTGTGTCTCTCCCAGGCTTTGGTATCAGGATGATGCTGGCCTCATAAAATGAGTTAGGGAGGATTCCCTCTTTTTCTATTGATTGGAATAGTTTCAGAAGAAATGGTACCAGCTCCTCTTTGTACCTCTTGTAGAATTCGGCTGTGAATCCGTCTGGTCCTGGACTTTTTTTGGTTGGTAGGCTGTTCATTATTGCCTCAATTTCAGAGCCTGTTATTGGTCTATTCAGAGATTCAACTTCTTCCTGGTTTAGTCTTGGGAGGGTGTATGCGTCCAGGAATTTATCCATTTCTTCTAGATTTTCTAGTTTATTTGCGAAGAGGTGTTTATAGTATTCTCTGATGGTAGTTTGTATTTCTGTGGAATTGGTGGTGATATTCCCTTTATCATTTTTTATTGTGTCTATCATTTAATTCTTCTCCCTTTTCTTCTTTGTTAGTCTTGCTACTGGTCTATCAATTTTGTTGGTCTTTTCAAAAAACCAGCTCCTGGATTCATTGATTTTTTGGAGCGATTTTTGTGTCTCTATCTCCTTCAGTTCTGCTCTGATCATCGTTATTTGTTGCCTTCTGCTAGCTTTGGAATGTGTTTGCTCTTGCTTCTCTAGTTCTTTTAATTGTGATGTTAGGGTGTCAATTTTAGATCTTTCCTGCTTTCTCTTGTGGGCATTTAGTGTTATAAATTTCCTTCTACACACTGCTTTAAATGTGTCCCAGAGATTCTGGTATGTTGTGTCTTTGTTCTCATCGGTTTCAAAGAATGTCTTTACTTCTGCCTTCATTTCATTATTTACCCAGTAGTCATTCAAGAGCAGCTTGTTTAGTTTCCATGCAGTTGTGCAGTTTTGAGTGAGTCTCTTAATCCTGAGTTCTAATTTGATTGCACTGTGGTCTGAGAGACATTTTTTTGTGTGTGATTTCTGTTCTTTTATGTTTGCTGAGGAGTGCTTTACTTCCAACTATGTGGTCAATTTTGGAGTAAGTGCGATGTGGTGCTGAGAAGAATGTATATTCTGTTGATTTGGGGTGGAGAGTTCTGTAGATGTCTATTAGGTCTGCTTGGTGCAGAGCCAAGTTCAATTCCTGGATATCTTTGTTAACCTTCTGTCTCATAGATCTGTCTAATATTGACAGTGGGGTGTTAAAGTCTCCCATTATTGTTGTGTGGCAGTCTAAGTCTCTTTGTAGGTCTCTAAGGACTTGCTTTATGAATCTGGGTGCTCCTATATTGGATGCATATATATTTAGGATATTTAGCTCTTCTTGTTTAATTTCTCCCTTTACTATTATATAATGGCCTTCTTTGTCTCTTTTGATCGTTATTGGTTTGAAGTCTGTTTCATGAGAGAGGAGGATTGCAACCCCTGCTTTTTTTGCTATCCATTTGCTTGGTAGATCTTCCTCCATCTCTTTATTTTGAGCCTATGTGTGTCTCTGCACATGAGATGAGTCTCCTGAATACAGCACACTGATGGGTGTTGACTATCCATCCAGTCTGTGTCTTTTAATTGGGGCACTTAGCCCATTTACATTTAAGGTTAATATTGTTATGTGTGAATTTGATCCTGTCATTATGATGTTATTTTGCCTGTTAGTTGATGCAGTTTCTTCCTAGTATTGATGGCCTTTACGATTTGGCATGTTTTTGCAGTGGCTGGTACCAGTTGTTCCTTTCCATGTTTAGTGCCTCCTTCAGGAGCTCTTGTAAGGCAAGCCTGGCAGTAACAAAATGTCTCAGCATTTGCTTGTCTAAAGGATTTTATTTCTCCTTCACTTATGAAGGTTAGTTTGGCTGGATATGAAATTCTTGGTTGAAAATTCTTTTCTTTAAGAATGTTGAATATTGGCCCCCACTCTCTCCTGACTTGTAGAGTTTCTGCCAAGAGATCCACTGTTAGTCTGATGGGCTTCCCTTTGTGGATAACCCGACCTTTCGCTCTGGCTGCCCTTAACATTTTTTCTTTCATTTCAACCTTGATGAATCTGACAATTATGTGTCTTTGGGTTGCCCTTCTTGAAGAGTATCTTTGTGGTGTTCTCTGTATTTCCTGAATTTGAATGTTGGCCTGCCTTGCTAGGTTAGGGAAGTTCTCCTGGATAATATCCTGAAGAGTGTTTTCCAACTTGGTTCCATTCTCCCCATCACTTTCAGGTATACCAGTCAAATGTACATTTGGTCTTTTCACATAGTCTCATATTTCTTGGAGGCTTTATTTGTTTCTTTTTACTCTTTTTTCTCTAAACTTCTCTTCTTGCTTTCTTTCATTAATTTGATCTTCAATCACTGACACCCTTTCTTCCACTTGATTGAATCGACTATTGAAGCTTGTGCATGCGTCTCGTAGTTCTCATGCCATGGTTTTCAGCTCCATCAGATCATTTAAGGTCTTCTCTACACTGTTTATTCTAGTTAGCCATTCATCTAATCTTTTTTCAAGGTTTTTGGCTTCCTTGCGATGGGCTCAAACATCCTCCTTTAGCTCGGAGAAGTTTGTTATTACCGACCTTCTGAAGCCTACTTCTGTCAGCTCGTCAAATTCATTCTCCATCCAGCTTTTTTCTGTCACTGGCGAGGAGCTGCAATCCTTTGGAGGAGAAGAGGCACTCTGGTTTTTAGAATTTTCAGCTTTTCTGCTCTGGTTTCTCCCCATCTTTGTGGTTTTATCTACCTTTGGTCTTTGATGGTGATGACCTATAGATGGGATTTTGGTGTGGATGTTCTTTTTGTTGATGTTATTCCTTTCTGTTTGTTAGTTTTCCTTCTAATAGTTAGATCCCTCAGCTGCAGGTCTGTTGGAGTTTGCTGGAGGTCTACTCCAGACCCTGTTTGCCTGGGTATCACCAGTGGAGGCTACAGAACAGCAAGTATTGCAGAACATCAAAAATTGCTGCCTGATCCTTCCTCTGGAAGCTTCGTCCCAGATGGGCACTGGCCTGTATGAGGTATCAGTCAGCCCCTACTGGGAAGTGTCTCCCAGTTAGGCTACATGGGGGTCAGGGAACCACTTGAGGAGGCAGTCTGTCCGTTCTCAGAGCTCAAACACCATGCTGGGAGAACCACTGCTCTCTTCAGAGCTGTCAGACAGGGATGTTTAAGTCTGCAGAAGTTTCTACTGCCTTTTGTTCAGCTCTGCCCTGCCCACAAAGGTGGAGTTTACAGAGGCATCAGGCCTTATTGAGCTGTGGTGGGCTCCACCCAGTTCGAGCTACCCTGGCTGCTTTGTTTACCTACTCAAGCCTCAGCAATGGCGGATGCCCCTCCCCCTGCCAGGCTGCTGCCTTGCAGGTCAATCTCAGATTGCTGTACTAGCAGTGAGCAAGGCTCTGTGGGCGTGGGACCCACCAAGCCAGCCGTGGGATATAATCTCCTGGTGTGCCATTTGCTAAGACCATTGGAAAAGCACAGTATTTGGGCAGGAGTTTTCCGTTTTTCCAGGTACAGTTTGTCATGGCTTTCTTTAGCTAGGAAAGGGAAATCCCCCAACCCCTTGTGCTTCCCAGGTGAGGCGATGCCCTGCCCTGCTTCGGCTCACCCTCTGTGGGCTGTACCCACTCTCCAACCAGTCCCAGTGAGATGAACCAGGTACCTCAGTTGGAAATGCAGAAATCACCTGTCTTCTGCGTCGATCACACTGGGAGCTTGCAGACTGGAGCTGTTCCTATTCAGCCATCTTGGAATAGACCCCAAATGTATAATTTCACAACAGAGCTAATATACAATTATTAGTAGTATGTTTTACATTCTATTTTACACAGTCTGTGGAATACAGTGTATATTTCACACAACACATCTTATTTAGGACTACCAACATTTTAATTGCTCAGTAGTCACATGTGACTAATGGCTGTCATATTGTACAGGACACGTCTAAAGTTACAACTTTCAGAACTTTTGGTCACCTGTCTAACTGTCTGTAAAAATATGGAACACATGAAACATCTGTATTGCCTGTCAACACACGAAACACCTATATTTCTCACCTCCCCCACAAAACAAGTTAAAATATTTTTTTTTTTCCAAATTAGGCATTTCTTTCTTTTAGATATCTGTCCTTTTCAAGAGCAGTGTGACCAATAGTATCTTACTGTCACCTAACCAGGAATAATAAGAACATAAATAAAGATGTTATTTATTGAGTTTTTGCTCTGTGCTTTTGGCTAATTGCTTTCATATGTGTTTCATTTCAAGTTGGTTTTATATACACACGTTATTATATCTTATTTCAAGATGATTTTACTTCAAGCTCTCTCTCTAAGGAGACCACACTCCAAAAAAATAGAATTTATTAAAAGAAATTCAGGAAGAGTTTGTTGCTCTCAAGTAAAAACTAGGAAAATATTGCTGTTTAATTTTAGTTCTACTTGTCTTTACAATTAAGGAAGTGTGGATGCTACCGTAATTCAACTACACAGTATTTATAGGCATTGCTGTAAACTATTTGATTATGATGCGTGACTAGAAACACATAATTTTGTGTGCAAAGGTTTGTTTATGTCAAGCTGGTATTTAGAGGTCAGGGCCCATTTCTGAATCATTTCCATAAGAATATAAACTTTAATTTAAAAATTAATACCAATTTATATAGGTCAATCTTAGTATTAAAAAAAATTCCAGAGAGTGACGATTTTTCATAGTAATAACTTTTGGGGTTTTTTGTTTTCTTTTGTTTTTGAGACAGTTTTGTTCTGTCACCCAGGCTGGAGCGCAGTGGTGCGATCTTGGCTCACTGCAACCTCCTCCTCCCGGGTTCAAGTAATTCTCCTGCCTCAGCCTCCCAAGTAGCTGGGATTACAGATGCGTGCCACTATGCCTGGCTAATTTTTGTATTTTTAATAGAAACAAGGTTTCACCATGTTGGCCAGACTGGTCTCAAACTCCCGACCTCAAGCAGTCCACCCATCTCAGTCTCCCAAAGTGCTGGGATTACAGGCATGAGCCACCATGCTCGGCCTCACTAATAACTTTTATAACAAAGTGTTTAACATTTTATGTATTAAACATTTTCAAGAAATTTCATGCTTGGAATATTGTGATATTATATAAAATAAAATAAATGTTATTTTAATAGGGTAATAAATAGAGCATTAAAATGACTTGGAAAGAAAATAAGAACAGTTACCCTAGGGCAATAAGTATTCTGAAAGTTGTTGCATTTATTTCATTTTCCACTTTTTAAAAATTATCTCAGAAAAGCTGTTGAAAAATTACCATTTTAATGGAGATTTTGAAAATATTTCCTTAAACTCTTTCCTTGAGCTTTTCCTTAATAGTTCTGAATATGTATCAGGTTTAATTCTAATACTGACATCTAGAATTAATTTTCGCTTTATATTTATATGTTTTAAGCTAGAGTAACTTTAATATCTATAGCTTACCTTTTGTTTTAGAAAACTAAACCCTGATTAATAGGGCATCTTGTACTTTTGTGTTGTAGGTACAATTACATTTTCTATTATAAGAAGGAAATGTGATGATTATGAGGATGACACAGATCAAGATCAAGCACTCTCCTGTCTTGATTCAATAGCAGAACAATCTAGCATTTTTGATGATGCAGACGCGTGTAAGTTTATTATGACAGAGTTTCACTATTAGTTTGCATAAATCCAAATCATCATTCACTTTTGAATGAAATCGTTTACACGCATAATACATACCCAAATTTGTATTGCATATGTCTGTAAGAATTTTAATTCAGTATTAACTATATGTAGTTCTGGAGTTCATTCTGGAGTTCCACTGCTATTAATGTCAATAGTATCAAAATACTCAGCTAGAAGAGTGCCCACTCTTCCATAATTGTAAAGCTTTACATATTTTTCTGTCACTATACAAAAGCATACAGCAAATTTCTGATAAAATATTAATGAGTGTATTATTTTAAAAATGTAATATGCATTGCTTACTTCAATATAAGAGATACTAGCAATCTTCCTCATATGCCAAAGAAACTAAACACCATTTTTCCCCCTATATTATAAAATTTTATTTGAATGCTGTTCGATATCATGTCTTTTTAGTACAAGTTCCAAGGAAAATAAGGTGATGAGGAGTTGGAATACTCAGGGCACGTTTCCTGGAAATGGGTGAATGAGGTTTTCTTTTATGGGTGAATAGCAGGGATGTAAGGCCTTAGTAAAGAAAAGTGGCTCAACAGGGGCAAACTTGTGGAGACATTTTAAATGTTATACAAAAGAAGAAATCTTTATTGAATGAATTTGTATTAGATAGCATTCTTCACAGAAACAGAAATGATGGAGTGTGTGTGTCTGTAGTTGTGTGTCTGTGTGTACTGAGAGAGAGAGAAAGATTTGCAATTGACACCATTGTGGGAGCTGGTAAATCTGAAATCTGCAAGGCAAGCCAGCAGGCTAAAAAGTCAATGTCAATGTTGCAACCTTGAGTCCAAATTCCCCAGGATAGGACAGGCAGGCTGGAAACTCAGACAGTATTTCTATGTTACAGTCTTGAGAAAAAATTCTTTCTTTTTGGGGGAACATCAATGGTTGCACTTAAGGCCTTCAACTCATTGGACGAGGCCTACTCAATGGAGGATAATTTGCTTTACTCTGATTATACTAACATAAATATTAATCACAGTTCTAAAATAGCTTCACCAGAACATCTAGACTAGTGTTTGTTCATACAACTGGGCAGTATAGCCCAGCAAAGTTGACACATGAAATTAAGCATCACTGAATCCATGGACTAAAGAGTGGTATTTAGAAATATTCAGAATGATTTGGAAGAGAAGTTGGGCCAGTTAGACTACTGCAATGGCAAACTGAGTTTAAAGTGAAGACAACCAGATCTTTTATGATGATAGTGGTGGTGGAAATATAGAAATATCACTAAAGATGAGAAATATTTCAGAGACTAGCATTGGATGACTGTCCTTATAGAAGATAACGAAAAAGGGTATTGATTCCAAAAAATAATAATAGAGTTTGTTTGTATTTTTGTCAATAGAAAAAAATAAGACAGAAATTCAGAAACAAAGAAAAAAGTTTGGGAGACTGTAACACTTAGCAAAGTTTTGTACTTCCTGATGTTGATCTGACATCAAGACATTTACATAGCAATATCCAGTTGCCAATTGAATCTTTATAGCTGAGACTAGGAGAAAAACAATATTAACATGGGTTGAAAAGGTTTAGGGTCTCTTTGAGTGAAATCATGCAGGTGAGACAAAGGAATAGATAATTGCTGTAGATGTGTTATGCTAAAAGTTAAATCCTCAGTAATATCTAGGACAGAAGAACCATGAAGGAAAACCTTCATGAGGGTTAAAGTGTTCAGAAGAGTTTGAAGGAAAATCAAAATATTATGATTTTATGTTAATAGGCTAAAAAAGACTGATCTCTGATAAACATACTAACCTACATATTAACAAGTTGAAAGATAGATTAAAAGCTAGGAAAAGTGTACCTGACAACATTTAAGGTATCCCTAGTTCTTCAGACAGGCCTTTTCATATCCTTACTCTCAGACAGAATTAACTTTTCCCCTATAATAACATGGATCCTTTTTTAAAGACTGCTCCACAGTATATTTATTTTCAATTGAGAAATCTTCTAGCTTTCTTCTCATCAAATAAATGAAAGCAACACCTAAATCAGAATGTTTTAACCTTCCAAATAAGAAAATATGAAAGATAATGGTAACACTTTTAATGAGAATCAGATCAAAAGAGGCAATCTCATGCATTACAACAGAAATTTAAATTGATAAAAACTTTTTGAAGAGAACATTTATAGTATGTTTAAACTTTTAATAATTTTTTATCTTCTTCAATCCAACGATTCAGTCTAAGGAATTTGTTAGAATATTCGAAGATATACAAAAAATACAATATTTAAGAATGTTTCTTATGTGATATATTGAATAATTGAAACTAAAGTTTTAATAGTGAATATTTTATGAATAATATAAATGTGTATATTTTTATGTACATATGAATGTATCAATTATGTATATTGTATACACCCCACTATATTTATGTGTGTATGTCTATATATCTGTATCTTTCTTGATATTTTAAACCTTGAATTTTATACAAATATATTAAGTAGCTGTCATTTTGTCATGAAATTATGAAGAACTTCTATCTTGATGCTATTCAGGAGTTTCTAAAATCACTATAGTGAATGCTATTGATTTTATAATTAGAAAACTATTTTAAGTTGTTCAAGATTCAGAGTTAAAAAACAATCATTATTTTATTGGTGTTTTCATCAATAAATCATTCACCAATCCCACTCTAATCAATAAATCATACTCAATGTACATGTTTAGCACTGTAGGAACTAAATCAGCTACATCACAACACTGCCACGTGTGATAGTCACAGTAATTATAAATAATAGTTGTTATGGCCCCTGCGATGGTTAATTTCATGTGTCAACTTAGCCAGGCCACAGGGCCCAGATATTTGGTCAGCTTTATTTTTAATGTTTCTGAGAATGTGTTTTATGGATGAGATTAACATTTGAATCCATGGACTTTGAATAAAGCAGATTATCCTCCATAATGTGGTTGAGCTTCATCCAATCAGTTGAAAACCTTAGTAAAATAAAATCTGACCTACCCCAGTATACTTCAGATTTTGGGTTTACCAAGTCTCCACAGTTGTATAAGCCAATTTCTTAAAATCTCTCTTTTTTGCTGTCTTCTTTACACATCCTGCTAGTTCCATCTCTCTGGAGAACCATGACAAATATAGTCCCTGTTCCACAAGTGGGCAGACTCTTGAGATTCTTTGCCAAAAATCACAAGCTAATGGTGGTCACATTGGGATTCGAACCCTGGTTTTATAACTCTAAGTCATTCCACTGATCTTTGCACTAACACAGAGTCATGAAGCAATCTCCTCAGTCATAGCTAATGTTTATTTCTAGAATTATTTTCTCTGTGAGTTCAGTGTGGGTGAAAACATTGGAAAGGCCCAGATAAATATGCATAAGGTACCTAGAAGGGAAAACACTTTTTTTCATTTTAAGAACTTTGATTTATTTTTGAGAAGTCACATTTAAATGTCATAGAAGCACTCAAAGTGCTTTTATAAAATTGAAGGAGCAAATGTGAGCAGAGGCTTCCTTAATAATCTCCCATCAGTATAAATTTGGTAACCTTATTTTCTGCACATTTCTGCTTTTAAGGAAATAAACTGATTTCTGAAAAATAAACAAGTACAGGAGTCAGTTCAAAATGTGGAAATAAATTTGCCCTCAAGAACTCCTCATAGTTATTTGGAATAAGAACTCAACTGGGTCTTATTAATTATAACTATTTTTTTCTCTTTCTCCCTCTTACTAACTGTTTACTTTAAATATCTGGATTGTTCTCAGGTCCACCAATCTTATAAGTATTTTAGATACCTAAGGTGTTGAAACAGGATGCAAAATAGTACAATACAGGATGGTACAGAACAGTGCAGTGCAGTAAAATACAATGTCATGCAATACAATCCAATACAAAGCTACAAATGCCATACAGTGCAATACAATACTACACAATACGATGCTATTCAGTGTCATACAGTGCCATACAATACAGTACAATGCAATGTAAAACATATACTCATGAAAAACATTTTCAGTAGAGAGAAACACTGAGAATTCCACTAGTTTGGGCTTCTTATTTCATAGATGAGGAAACTGAGGCCCAAAGAGGTTAGCAATTTACCTAAATAAATTAATCTAGCATAACAGTTCTTGAAATCTTTTAAACATGATAATACTGATGTGAATATGTATACAATTTACTGAAATTGGAGGACAATCTTAAACCATGACCTAGTTCAACACGGGAAAACAAAAGAATATCAAAGTGGGAAGCTGAACAGAGAGGAAAAGCAAAACGAAACAAAACTGATTTTGATGGACGTAAAAAACCTTTTTATGAAGGGCCTGGTAGATGAGTATTCCAATTTTAGCCGGAGGGAGTATGGTTTTGGTTATCATCAGGGGCAGAATTGCCTGCTTTTTAAAAATATTAAGGAAGCAAGATATAAAAATAATTGTGTCACGACTTAGTCTATGCCCCTTTAAGACTTTCCTTGGGCTAAATTCCCAGGATCCTTTTTCAAATTTTCAGGAAACATGCAGTCTCAGTTTCCTGACTTTCTCCTTATACTAGATTCTTATGGTCCTGGAAATGCAGCATTGTGAATTGTAATGACTTATTTAGATATATCTATGTACAAATACATGAATAGTTTGTCAATGAGAAAAAAGATCGGTTATTTCTTTTTGAAACATTAATCCTTAACTTAAAAGTAAAACATTCCAAAATTAATTTTATGGAAGAACTCAATGAGTTACTGGCATAGGTATAGGGCCAGGAGCTTGTACAGGACATTCTCTTGGCCATGCAAGGATGGAGCTTCTCTTATTCCTCACTAACTGTGATAAAAACAGCTTCCCACCCTTTCTTCAGCTGTCTTGACAAAAAGTCCATTAAAAAAAAAAGATTGAAAATGATGTCTGTTCATGATTCTCAAATGTGTATGTTAAGTATGGTATTCTGAAGTCTATATTTAAAAAGTAGTGTTTTGGTTTGTTTTTCAGATGATAATTTTCACAATTTAAGATTCTGGTATAATCTTGAGATCCATAGCACTCCTGGACCACCCATAGACATTATGGAACTGACATGTATTGCTCTGGTAAGTGCCCATTACATGTTCATACACTCCGTCATTTTGTGAGCAGTTAGACCTTTTGTTGTATAGTAAATTACTTACTATCCCTAAAAACGTCTGTATCAGATGATTGTATTAAGATAAATTAGTCAATCATAGCCATTTTATTTTTAAATCTAGTACTATGGACTTAAAATGCTTTTGGAAAACATATTTTAGTTATATGTTATCTTATCGTGACTGCATTGATTAGCATTCTATCTGTTTCAAGAGTTACTAAAGCAAACTTACCCTTAGCCTACATGTTTGTTCACACATAGATGATAAAAACAGGATTGTGCTACTAGACTCTTTCAGCCTTGGTTCTTCCTGGTTTCTACAGCAGACCTTTCACTTGGAAACATATTTGGAGCAACTGGCATACATTTGGGGTTTCCATTAATACTCGGAATAGATTTGTCTGATGTCAATTACTAAAATGTTACTAAATTTGTGTCCAAAATTGTTTAATAAAGTTAAATATTGAGTCTCATTTTAAATGAAACATGAGGACAATATTGCTATTAATAATGTTTTATAAATTTAATTTCCTTATTGTTAGTGCTCAAGTATTTAAATTGATAATAATAAATGTTATTTTTATTTTTAAATATGTGGATAGATTTCTTTATAGAATTGATTACTTAGAATCTTGAACTTTGGCTCCAATAAATAGAAAGTAAAAAAAGAAAAGATTTAAAATATTATAAGTTTACAAATTGATTATTTGCCCACCTGATTTCTGGGTAAATCTCCATTTAGGCATAGAAGATGAATGATTAAAATTTTGAAATGTGCTCAAGTATAGATTGCAAAAGCATTATCTTCTAAGTGGAAAATTATTTAATATGACGGTAGGATCATTTCACTCAATGAAAATGTCTTATTTCTGTCAATTGGTTACCACTGCAGTGTAAAATCTTCCTTAAAGGTTATTTTAAAATATACATTAAAATGTATCCCTTTATCAACATGTAGAGAAAAAAATTTAAATAGGCTTTGAAAAAACTAAGTGCATATGTAGCACCTCAGAAAAGGAGAAATTGACTTTCTTATTAACTATATGCTTAAAATATGAATAAAGATGACAAAATATGCAAAACAAACATAAATACAATTTTAAAAGAAATTATAGATGGCCAATTGTTGCATCTTCTCATTAAATGGTGTATAAAGTACCTTTTTTTTTCTGTAAGAGCTATTAGTCCTTCAAGAAAATACTGATAGAAATTGAGATTTTTATAGCTCTCAACCTTAAAAGGTGAAGACTGTCACACAGGCTGAGAAATACACACCATCAGGGTACTTTATGTGCATATGTAAGAAGACTGAGCAAAAAGCAAAAACAAACAAAAAACCAAAACCAAAAAACCACTACTTATCTCTTTGAGAAATTTCAAATATGTTTTCATTTATGAAATTAAATTTGCATATACCCTTTCAGAAATTTATTATTTAAATAAATAATGTACTTTTGAATAATGGCACTTGTTCATTTTTCATCAAGGACTTGCCCCTCCCCATGTATATTATAATGTAATCCTAATTCAGTTTGTACTGATTTCCTATAAGTATTCAATTTAAACCTCTTTTTGTTTTGGCACCACAGTGGGATATGTGTAACTCGTCTTATGCACATATATATTTCTAATTGCTATCACTATTGCTTTTATTATTTGTTATGAACAATTAGCATAGTTATTTCATAAATATACTTAAATAATATTATTTCATGTTCCACTTAGATTAAACACAATTATTGAGTCCCCTTTTCATTGAATAGTTTTACATTATAATACAGGAGCGAAACCTCTTAACACATAACAGCTGCTAGATAGTTCCCTTTGTTACTATAGACAGGTTTACTGTATTAATTAAATGTTCATATTTAACTGAGATTTGTTGAGAACGGACATCTTTTTCAACTAAGTTTACCAACTTAGCCTATCGTGGCTAGTGATGTTGCCAAATTATTAAGTTTTCTCACGTTTCTAGTCATAATTGTTGAAGGTAAAAATGTATTCCCTCTTCAACTTTCAGACATGAAGATTTATTTACTAGAAATAGTATGATTTCTTTTAAATAATGCCATCAAATGAAACCTTTGTCCATTCTTTGAAGAAGATGCTTCCTGACTACTTTCAGAAGTATACTGAAATTGTGGTCCTCACTTGTATATTATTTCCTAATATTATTGACTGCATATTCTGTTCAGGTGAATCATTTGAGAAATACTTTATTTAAACTTTATACTTCCAGATGTGGCAATGGTTCACTCAAGATACTAAGCCATCTCTTATTTTTTTATCTGCATCTCAGTTTTTATTATATTCAACTCAATTTCCACATTTTTTCTAGAAATGAGTGATTGATCAGAATCTCTCTAAAATAGGGTTCATGTAAGAAATACAATCTTGAAACACATATATTTGGTTACTTCTTACTGCAGGTTCCAAAACCAGATTACATTTTCAGTAAATAATACTTGCTTGTTAGTAGTCCTTTCTCTGTTGGTATAAAGTATTTAGGATTTCCTTTGGAAATTTTAACATATAATAGCTGCTGTTCCATTTTGTTTGATCTCAAAAATCTCTTGTATTTTATATAGTTCGGCTATGGGAGAATGATGACAATAACCCGCTGTCTTTCCACTGACACTCAATCACTCTAATATATAGCACTGAGCTGTAAACATGTTGTGGAAACAAAACTTAAGTGTTTGAGCAACTCTTTATATAATTTACGTTTTAAACAGCCATAGCCTTCAAAATACTTCATTGTCAGTGAAAGTTGCATGATCATTTACTTCTTTCTGAGCTTTTAATTCTATAAACAACCTTCAACTAAATTAACTATATTGTTAATAAAGAGATCCAGAAATATCTCCACAAACTAGCAAAAGAGAAGCATAGTTAAAAACACTGTTAATCCTCTTGGTGTCAAACATAAAAGCATCCATACAAAACAACACAAGTGAGACCAGGTGTGGTGGCTTATGACTATAATCCAAGCACTTTGGGAGGCCAAGGTGGGAGGCTTGCTTGAGCTTGGGAATTTGAAACCAGCCTGAGCAACATAGTGAGACCTTGTCTCTAGTAAAAAAACAAAATAAAAATTTAAAAAACACGTGTGAGTTGCCAACCATTTTTTAAAAGTTTTTAGTTTTAGCCTCCATAATGTATTTAATGTTTTTAATGTATTTTCTTCTTTCATCCTTTTTTTTTTTTTTTTTTTTTTTTTTTTGAGATGGAGTTTTGCTCTTGTTGCCCAGGCTGGTATGCAATGGCATGATCTTGGCTCACCGCAACCTCTACCTCCTGGGTTCAAGTGATTCTCCTGCCTCGGCCTCCTGAGTAGCTGGGATTACAGGCTTGGGCCTTCATGGCTGGCTAATTATGTATTTTTAGTAGAGACGGGGTTTCTCCATGTTGGTCAGGCTGGTCTTGAACTCCCAACCTCAGGTGACCCACCCCCTCCTCAGCCTCCCAAAGTGTTGGGATTATAGGCATGAGCCACCGCACCTGGCCTCTTTCATACTTTTTATACTTTATTTTTCTAGATGAAAGATCATATATCATAAGGTGTTGTCCATGACATTGAAATTTTTCTTCCTCATTAAATGTTGAGGAAGCAAAATTAGCATTCTGCTTTTAATTTATCCTGATAAGTTGTAAAAAATTCTTAAATACTATTTTTTAATCCAGAAAATATATCTCATGGTCTAATTTTAGTTAAATACAAAAAATGTAGATGTCGCTATGGAAGACCATTTTGATTAATGTTGAAAACACTCATATACAAAAATATTCTATAAAAATTAGAATTATGGTAAAATCTCATCTCTAATCTGCCTATACTCTATTTAAAAAAAATTTAAAGTACTTGTTGGCTCCCAAAAGATATAATGTTCTTCCTAAAATTATAGAGTTAATATACTTGGATTTAATATCTACATTAATTGCCAGAATATTTCCTGAATCATTTACTTATTTGTAAATTCTGAATTGATTTTGTGCATAATGTCTATGGCTTTAAAGGTCAGCAATAATTAGCCACTTTCACTTCAACTGACAGTGGAATCAAGGCCATGCCTAGAGTTAAACTGTCAACTGTCTGCACTTCACTGAAGTGCCTAATTAAAGGGAAAAGGATGTGTGTTGGAGAGGGTCTGCTGTCCAAACAAGGTGCTCTGCCAGAAGGAAAGATGCATTTATTCTCTCTTTCTCTCTCAGTCTCCCTCAATCCTCCCATTCTCCCTCCACGCCCTCCCTTCCTCCCTCCCTCTTCTCTTCCCCCCGCCGCCCCCCCCCCGCCCCCCGCACCTTATTTCTCTTTATTTTTTCATCTAAGTCATCTCTGGTGGCCAAGCTCTGTGCTCTGAAGGCTGATTCCTTTTCTAGTGTTCACACATACAACTTTTCCAGTAATGACTCTGTATAGAATTTCAACAAACAAAGCTTTTCAGGAAATTTTTACTCCAAGTTAAAACAAGAATGCTGACCTGTATTTACAGAGTATCTAGGTAGTCATAATGAATTCCATTGACTCTCCTTGGTCATAATTACTGACAATGCTGTTCTGGTTAGATACGATGTTAACCAGTGTGATTTGCAGAAATGACATGGAAATAGAGATTTAGCTATTTACTCTTAAAAAACAGAGAGTGGGATAAAGAGCTGATTTTAGAAGCCAAACTTAGGTTTGTCTTTACTTTCTGGTAAACTCAGTCAGATTCTGTTCCCTCTCAGGTCAGATTCAACTCCTCCTCAGTGTTCTCATGCTCCATTCTCCCGGGTGTTATGGAGAGGTTAAAAGGAAACTTAGAGGGCATCCTGACTCCAACTTCAGAGATGGAGGGAATTTGGTCCTTACCATCTTGTCTTGACATCTGCAGTATAAAAGTCTTACTGGCTAGTCGTTGAATATCAAGGGGCTCTCCCCATCAAATTTCATGTAGCCCCAAAGGGGCACAGCAGAACATCCTTAAGGCTTTCTAAATTCCAGTGAAAAGTCACTAAAGTAGCTGAGATAGGACAGGAATTTAGGAGGAAGTTTAAGTCTTGGGTAAAGTGTGTGTTTTCTGTCTGTTGCCACCACCAGCTGAGGAAAACTTCATTTATTCTTTCTTGGTTATTAACAGTGGCTAGGCAAGTTTTCTCCAAAAACTATGGTTTATATCAGAACAATAGAATCAAAACAGTAAAATATCTGAAAAAAGAGTATGTTGAAAAAACTAGACGAACTTTCTTTTCCTTGCATTCAGGGTATAGCAATCCCACCCAGCATGCAGTGAGTTTAGAAAGCTTTAGCACTGGAAATTAGGTGAGGGTAATGGAGTGAGGTGACCTAGGTTAATATGGCAAACTATCAGCCTATTGTACCTGATGAGGAAAACTTAGCATTAGCTCTGATGGAAACAATCTAATTTGTGATTTTGTGGGCAAGTTCAAATTTTACATAATGAATAAAGACGTCATTTTAAAACTCATATCTTACCTTGGACATTTTGAGATGAAAAATTATGATTACTTTGAGATATCTCTATATTTCTGAGTGAAATAGTGTTCAGGAGATAGAAAGGAATGGGTCAGGTAAGAAAATCATAACTGTCCATTCCTTCTCATGTAGGCCTTTAAGTCAGGAGTATATTAATTAGTTGAAATCAACATCACAGCTATCTGAAAGACCATTATTTCAATTAAAGTTCACAATGAACATTCCAAAGGAAAACAATTTTTGGCTACTCTGTCATTATGACCTATTCATGCCTCTGCCTTCTTCCATAAATGCAGATGAAGAAGAATTGACTGAACATGACATTGGATTCATTTATGCAAGTTCAAACACCTGACATGCAAAAAAAATCAAGGCAAATACCCACTCACTGTGTCAAGAATTACCCCCTGGGGTACCCCATACCCCATGATTATTAAATCTTGTGTAATATATCTTAAGCACTGTTTGCTTAACTCGTGACAAACAGTCTTCAAAATGGCTTGCCTACAGGGTCATTCAGAGTTAACATTTTAATAATTCACACACATGCATATACATATATATGTAAGTATACATATATATGTAGAGAATACATATACATACACATATACGGCGGTGGGAGGGGAGCGGAATACTATCTTAAACGGTTAAGCAGGAGGTTGCTTCCTAGGGATCACTCCTTGCAATTAGAAATATTTCTGTTGTTAATAGTTTTCCTTTCTCTCTCAAGGTTATGGGGTGTGTCTGAATACAAATTAATAAACTTTAGGCTTTTCCAGTGTTTTCTGGCTTTTTCACAACTCCCAGGTGCCTATTAATGCATCCTCAACATACGTGTCCCCCAGTCTGGCATTAGCAAACCACCTTGATTGCATCTCAGCATTCTATACATTTCAGGTCATATGATGGAGGATTGGGCACTGGGGTGGGTATAAGGCATGACGTCATTAGATACAGTGTTGTACAGATGGAAATAGCAAAAGAATGACAATGGTGTTTCTAAGCATAGCTGTCTACATGGTTTATTTGAGTTCTGACTTTTCAATTTAGGAAAATTATTGACCCAGATTATAATGATCACTTCCTCTCAATTACATGATACTTTCAAAATACCCATTAGTTCAGTTTGTTTACTGACTTGGTAATGTTTTCAAATTGAATAAAATTAAAATTGAAGATTTCCTCAATAATATGCCTTACTTAATATTATTGTGTGTTTTCTCCTCAGAAATAATCCTTTTATAATGAACTCATGATTATCTTCTGAGAGAGAGTATGGTGAAAATACTTCATGTTAGTGCATATTGAATTGTCGTTGACTCAATTCAGTGGTTATGTGGAAGTAAATAATCTTTATTTATTCTGACCAAGCAGGAAATGCTGAAGTATTTAGTGCACTCAGTGAATTACACTTTTTCCTCTTAGAGTAGGTATGAACCAGCAACCAAGTGACAAAGTGATAAGGCAATAAAGTCTTTCTCCCATCTGAAACTGCTGTCTTCACCCAGTAACTTTCAAGTAAGGAGGCAGGCTGAATTAACTGGAGACTTTTAAACTCCTTCTGAGTTAGATTTTTACATAGTTGCTTTATTATTTAGTTAAAAGTTGTGATTATCCAAGATACCAGACATTTCAATAATTCTATATATTATATAATATGTAATATATAATGTATAATATGTAATACTTTTAATATATAATGCATAATAGGTATATACATACACACAAACACTAAATCATCTCATAAATTGCACATTTTATTTTCTAATGAGTATTTACTGAATATCTCTGATATTCCTGATACTGTTCTAGATGCTAAAGAACAGTGATGAACAATACAAGCAAGGCCCCTATTTGCATGGAGCTACCATTCTAGTGGAGTTAGAAAACGAATAAAGTAATTGAATTGGGATGTTTCCTGGGAAGTTCTCCTGTTACCCTGGATTTTCAAATGAAGTCACAAACCTGAGAATTATCTATAGATAATTATATTTCTTATATATAAAGAAATATAACACATATATTTGTGTTATGAAAGTGGTTGCTGTGCCATTTATTTAAGACTCTCTAAATATAGTATTCAGAGTATATCTAGCTGGTACAGCAAATAAACCCTAAATTTGCAATGGCTAAACACAGTAAAAGTTTTTAACAATTGTAACATTCTAGTGAATGTGTCCCTGGTTGGTGGGTGGCATACTCCCTGTTGTGATTCAGGGAGCCAGGGTTGTTCCATCTTGTGATTCCTTCCTTTTTAGGGACTCAGAGGTCCCTACATGTAGCTGGAGAAAAAGAAAGCAGAGAGAAGAGAATTTCCAATAGTTTTAATGGCCTTGACATACAGGTGACACACCACTTTCACTCACATACAATTGGAGAAAACTAGTGACACAGCTAAGCCCAGGTGAAAGAGGCTCTGGGAAATGGAATCTCTAGTTGGACAGCCACTTCCAAGTGACATCTTCATGTCATGAAAGGGGAACTTGGGATTTTAGTGGAGAGATATTGCAGGATCTGGCCAGCAGCCCGCAATGCAATGGAGCTCTCTCTTTGTTCCCAGGTGGATCGGCAGGTTAAGAAATAATAGACACACACAAGATAGTGAAAGCTGAGTCCAGGGGGGTCACCACCTTCTGGTCCAGTGGTGCCAACAATGCACTGGATATGCCAGCATTTTATAAAGTTTAGTGAGGGCGGGGGTAGGTCAGTGAGGGATTTAGGGTCATTTGATTATGAGGTGAGATGGTCACATGGGGATGAAGTAATTCTTTAACATAACATCCGTATGCAGAAGTACAGTATACAGAGATAAGAATTTACAATATAGTGTGTGCATCAGTAATTTCTAACAGAGCCTTAAAATAGAAACACAGTATTTCCATAACCTATGATTAGCAAAATATTAATCAGCAGTAACAGTTACAGCAAAAGCTGGTTACAAGCAATCCATAGAAACAGGACGTGAAGCTAGACAACCGGTTAGACTAGAAATTCTCAGAAGGGAGTATGCCTTAACCCTGAAGAGGCCTAGAAGAGCAGTGGCAAGATGAGGGCATTTATAGCCCTATCTTATCCATATGGACAGGTGCCCCCCATGCATCCGTTTATAGGCTCTCCATGAGGGTTGCA
Source organism: Theropithecus gelada (assembly GCF_003255815.1). Taxonomy (NCBI): domain Eukaryota; kingdom Metazoa; phylum Chordata; class Mammalia; order Primates; family Cercopithecidae; genus Theropithecus; species Theropithecus gelada. The sequence continues at coordinate 58,242,342 of NC_037689.1, forward strand.
TTCCATTCCCAGAGCTATGAACATCTGCTTTTCTGGGATAGGAATCCTGGTGATGTGAAACCTCCCTGACTGCACATCCATTCATAGGCTCTCTGCAGGGGGAAGCATATCATGTGCTGTTGGCTCATTCTGGCAGTCCAACCTGGCATTGTCTTTACACAATCCTGCATGCAATTTTGTATTTACAATAATCAGGAGCATTTCATCTTTTATTCCATAGCAATAGTTTCAGGGGGTCTCCCTACAGAGAGATGAGGTTTCTGGCACATCAAGGGAGGGGAGAAATCTTTAGCCCATCACCCATTTACAGCTCATATCTGTGGTGGCCAGAACAAAAAGACAGTGAGAGTGTCTTCTTTAAGGGGAGGAAGCTGACAGTTTAATGCCCCTGGCTCTCAGTGAGTTCCTACCAATAGAATGGACCACAGAGAGAGGGAAGGTGGTTAGAGTGAGAGCAAGATGCACTTTCATCAGCACAAGTCAAGATGTAGCAGACCAAAGTGAATTTGACGTAATGAAATAAGGCTAGGCTTGAGCTTATCTGAAAGGACCCAGCCCAAGAAACATTCTTCTAGGGTGAGAAGACTCCTGGAGAGTCTACATGGGGGTAATTCAAGATAGAAGAAGGCAAAAGGAACCTATATACTCACCTGGATAAGATCAGGTAGTACCAATTAAGTAAGTGGGTATTGTTCTTCTACCTGTCATCCCATTTCATCCTGCAACCTGAAAGAGCCAGCCACATCAGCACCATGATCATAGGAGAGGAAGCTGGAGCAGAGGGTTGAAAAGAGCAGGCCATGTTTACCTCCTTCCTCACAAGCAGTGTGCAAAATTCCCAGACAGGCCTGAGGGTGAGGATGAGGTGCCAGAAAGGGAGGATCAGGAGCAGACTTCAATTGTATGTGAGAAGAAAGTGTTGATTGATTTGAGATTTCTATAAATACCTCAAAGTTAGACTCTTCTGGCACTGGGAGCCACCTTGAGATAATAATAGGGCTGGAGGAAGGCAGCTCCTTCAGGGGTTTGGATAGCAGTAGTGAGAGACTTTTCAGACTGCACTCCACTAAGGTTAGTCTATCCGGTGTACCTGTTGTAATGACAATAGATGACTGAGGTAAATTTAGACAGTGATAATTCTATGAACAAAAATATTCCAGGGTAACATTGAGGGTGGCTTGAAGACTGTGGCAATGCACCCAACCAGAGAGACCAATGGTGCAGAAGCCCTCAGAACAAAATGAGCTCGGTGGGAAGGGACACAACGAGAAGGAGCATAGGCTGTCCAGAAGCAGGGAAGAGGTAGAGAGGCCACAGCTGGACAGGAAAGGTTGCAAGATTGATGGGGTGGGAGTGGGGCTGTTACTTGTGATTAGAGTTTTTGAGGTGTTTGCAGGGCCAGATCTCCTGGGGCCTCAAAAGGCAAGAAGAAAGATTTTAGTCTATGTGCATTTAGCCAATAGAGGGTGTAAACGAAATGAATGACCTGATTTAATTTATGTTTTTAAACTTCTCCGTAAGTTCCTTCCACTGTAAAAAAAATAAGCATATAACTTATATATATGTGCTAGGTGTGGTGGCTCACACCTGTAATCCCAGCACTTTGGGAGGTGGGTGGATCATGAGGTCAGGAGGTTGAGACCATCCTGGCTCGCACGGTGAAACCCCGTCTCTACTAAAAATACAAAAAACTTAGCCGGGCGTGGTGGTGGGCCCCTATAGTCCCAGCTACTCAGGAGTCTGAGGCAGGAGAATGGTGTGAACCCAGGAGGCAGAGCTTGCAGTGAGCCGAGATCGCGCCACTGCACTCCAGCCTGGGCGACAGAGCGAGACACCATTTCAAAAAATAAAAAAATAAAAATGAAAAAACAAATAATATGTATGTGTATACATATATATACATAAATACTGAAAATATCTAATATTTGTTTTAAAAGTGTGTAGGTATTCAAACTTCCTCTGAAAATCTTTATAATTTGCAAAATTCAATACAACTGTTTTTATATATTTAAAAAGAGTATTCCACTTCTACATGAGCGGTTAAATGTTTTAATTATTTTCAATTTCAGCATCTTGTGAATGTCTTTTCTGTTTTAAAATTTTTACTTGTATTTCACGGGATTAAATATGCATTATTTAGTCCTCTTACAAAGGAGTCTGAGAAATGGAAGCAATTTCTTTAAACAGCCATTATGTTTGCTACCATATTCTTAAGTACAAGCCAGGAAAAATATTGGATACCTTATAAAAGAATGCTTTCTATCATTAAACCTAAAAGAGCCCATGTGAAGATGAAAGAAAGCTTTAGAAGTCATCATGTAATGTTCAGCCATTACTGTTTTACTTGAGTTTCAAAAAAAAAAAAAATCAGTCAAAACTGATTTATGTTTCATTCTGAACACAAATTAACTTTAAAAGCCTGCTCATGAAAATGGAGGAATATGCCATTTGCAAAATAGACACCAGCCAAGTATTTCAAACGTTTTTATAAATAAAGTATTCACAGAATTCAATGGACTGTGTACTTCTCATTTAGTAAGAGTTCTTTATAAAATAAAATGGAATGTGAGGTGGCAAGATAACTTAGCCAAAACAATTAATATTGTTTTAAATACAATTTTAATGTTTTATTTTGTATGTTATTTTCTCAAAATGGTTATGCATTTCTGTAATCATACAGATAACCTAAGAAAGTTGTTTCAAGAATAAACATGAGTTTTGCTCATCTTATAAAATGAGAGATAACAAAAATTTCTTCTCTTTAACTTACTGAACATATCAAATACTTTAAAGATGTAATTTTACAACCTTAAGAAATATTGATATTTAGAAAAGCAATATTCCCTGAAATTTTGAAGATATTTTGGCAGGTGGATATTTAAAATATAAATTATTCATTATGTTTAAGGTGTCATTTAAGTTTTTCTGTTTAAACCTAGAAGAAAATAATATCCAAACAATAATGAAATTTAGAAATCATTTTTGTAAGTATAGTTACATTTGAGATACTTTCTAGCATACTAGAAATATAGTACAGTTAATTAGAAACTTAAAGCTTTTGACTATAGTGAAACATTTATTTCTATTGAGTCTTGCTATTTTCAAAACTCCAAATAATGAGATTCCAGAGATTTTCAAGAAATTGCAGTACTGGTAATGCTAAGCATTCAACGATTGCTCTCTGGAAGGCTGCTCTGTGAAAGATTTTGAGGATGTGTCCAGACCTACTGAATAAGAGTGAAGTGATCAGTTAATAGTATTTGTCATGGATGTTGCAAGGATGCCAAGGAGGAGCTGTGATTTAAGTGCTCCATAGACACCATCCATATTTCCCACTCGTAAGATCTGGCCAACTGTAGAATGTTATGACACTTTGGTAGCACGAGAGCATGGTCTCGTTAGATAGGTTGTAGTTTACACAGAAAATAGTAGGTTTAATGTGATTTTGTTCCATTTTGTTTGTAAGACTTATATATGTAATAAGACCTCAGGTAGTTCTATATTCCAATATTTATTCCTCTTTAGACCAGAATCTAAATCTAAATCTAATGTGTAGGTCTCAACAGGTGAGTGAGTCAAAACTAGCATTATTTTTTTCAGGAAATAGAATTGAATAAAAGGTAGTAGAAAGAATCAGAAAATATTACATGTGATAAATGCAGGGATTGTTTTGTAAAACTTTTGTGATATGTATATGTGAACCATATTGTGATATAAAACAAATTATTCTGGGTTGTGGTTAAAACATTTTGAAACTCAGTGGTTTAGATTCTAGCATTTTTACTTCTATGACAGGCTATAGCATTCTGTTGAATGGACTCTGTTCTTCTCTGAATAATGTCTGAGTAGTAGACCAGGACAAATGTCTAGGCCAAATGTGTCATTTCCATATTCTGTCTTAAGCCCTGAGCAAAATCTCTAGGCTCATATTGGGTTGATAGTATTTGTTACCTTGGCATACCCTTTTTTCTAGTTGTTCTTATTTTTGACCATTGGCAACTTACTTGGAGGCCAAGTCCTGTATCAACTTTATAAAATATGCCAGGTTACCCAGGAAATTAGTCACTGTTCAGTATTTTACGTTTTACACTTTTATTTTTCCTTCTTTATAATTATGAGCATTGAATATTTTGCTGTAGATGTTTAAATGCCCACTTATTTTAAGAATTCATAATTCTAATATCTCCAGAAACCATTGTAGAAGACTATTTTTTCATTGCATTTATAATCAACATTGATTTCTAATAAGTGATATCTGCTCTAATCTAATTGTTACTTTGTATATATGCTTGGTTTCCATCTTTCTTCACCAGACGTTGTTCACCACACTAAATGTTGTTTCCATTCCTCTAAAATGTAGCATTCCTCCAACTCATTTATTTATTAGAGGTGATCAGGCAAATATTCTCAGCTAGGCCCTCGGAAACAGCCATAGACAAAGCTGTAATATCTACCTTGAAGATATGTTCCCAGAAGCTTAGTAAGAATTTTTTGTCACCCCTGTAAAGTAATATGATAAATTTCATAACAGCTCCATGTTCTAAAGTACGTTTATTACCAAGCTTTGATTTATAATTGAAATGCTCAACCTTCTCCATTTCTTTAGGTTAAAACATTTAGGCAACTGGAATTTGTTAAAATTGAGATGCGTCCTGTCTACTAATTATCTTTACTACATTTGCTCTAATTATAGCTTTTGACGTAGTGGAGATCATGGCTGAAATGGGGTGCATTACAAGTCATTAGCCAGGATGGGTCAGTATGAGGATCAGGAAATATCTTAGAACTTAAAGAGTGCCTTCCAGAGCTAAGACAGTGTACCTTGGGGGAAGGACAGGACAAACAAGAACAGAAGGAAGAAATCTAAACAGAAAGATGTATCATCAACATAATTTGACTTTTTAGTTTAGATTGTCCCTACTACTTGATGCAAAGGTACGTTGTTACTTTAAGTGTTTCCTTTGAATCATCATCAGCAGCAGCATCATGTGGAAACTTTCTAGAAATATAAATTTCAGACCCCATCCCAGATCTACTGAATCTCTGGGATGGAGAAGGGGTGTGGTGGAGAGGTGGATAAAAGTCTGTCTTTTAGCAGACTCTGCTGGTTATTCTTAAGTGTGATAAAGTTTGAGTACCATTCCCAGAGTAAACACTGAAAAATAGACCTCATAGAAATAATGATACCGGTGAAAAATATATTTTAAATGTAATTTTACAAATAGTTTTCATCCGTTTAGTTACATGGATCTCTGTGTAGTATTTGCTGTTGAAAAAAATAAGGTTACAATTTATCAAGGCTAATGAAAGAAAACATGTAAGAGATTCAAAGCTAGTGAGATGTATTCAACAGTGTATCAAGGAAAAAAATAAAACAAATGGCCTTATATTATGTAATAATTTCCTTTACATTTCCTTTCATAGTATAATGACACCATGCTGACACTAAAAGGTGATTACATATTTGTTGTATAATTCTAGGACAGCACTTCCATTGAAATACCTCTCTCTAATCCAAAAGATAGAGCTCTTCACTTAGATGTGCAGTTAACGAGTGCTGCCCTTAATGGTGATAATGAAATTATCCTGAGTCCACTACAGTGCACCAAATATGTTGTATGGTATTCTCCAGCAACCACAGGCTATAGCAATGAAAGGTATGGTTTCAGTGTGGCATTATATTTCATTGTTGAACCTTAGAAATTAACCTTTAAATTTTACTTTTTCTTACACGATAATCATTAAAATTACACTTGCTCATAGTTTTAACTTTGTTTAATACTAGTCCCTGAAAACTGTACTGATTTAATTGGAGTTAGTTTTTGCTTGCTTCAGTGCAAAAATAGTAGTTATCAGCATATCAAATTAAATAATTTCTACATTTCTCCTTTTACCCCCTTTCACTCCACTTTTTACTAAGTAAACCTTTATGGATGCAAAAGCTGAACCAAATGAAAACAATTGCATGAGGACTAGGGATTAAACTTTCAATTTTGTTGATGAAAATTCATATATTTTGCTTCTTAATTAAATACAAATAATTCACTTGGAGGACATAGAGGAATTAAAGTAATTAATTACAGTCATAATGTCCTACAATAAATATATTGAACTTATTTCTGCTAACTGAAATTTTGCATCCTTTGACCAGTCTCTCCTCAAAGTTGGTGTCCCCTCCGCCTCCCAGCCCCTGGTAACAATAATCATTATACTCTCTGCTTCTGCATTCAATTTTTTTTTTATTGTTATGCTTTAAGTTCTAGGGCACATGTGCACAACGTGCAGGTTTGTTACATATGTATACATGTGCCATGTTGGTGTGCTGCTCCCATTAACTCGTCATTTACATTAGGTATATCTCCTAATGCTACCCCCTCCCTCCCCGCTCCCCACAATAGTTCAGTTTTTTAAAATTCAACATATAAGTGAAATCTGTCTTTCTGTGCCTGGCCTGGCTTATTTTATTTAATGTAACATCCTTTAGAATAACTCTTATTGATGCTTCAAGTACAGTTTCCTACAATAGAAACCAGTAATTGTTATTGTAGCGAATCAGTAAATAAATGAATACATCTGTGAAATTTTAAAGGATAAAAATTATTATTCTGTGAAGCATGAAAATAAGAATATCACATATTATAAAAGACACTATTTTGAAAAAATTACCATTAGAAATATGGGCTGATCTTTTTGCCCCAATGTGACTTCACAGGCTTTGTGAACATATACTGAATCTTGAATTTTCTTTATCAGCATACATTAAAAAAATTTTTGGCTAATACTTACTGTCTGCCTACTCTGCTATCATCATTGGGGCATGTATTTTACATACATAAACATAAAATTCTCACAGCAACTGTAAGAGGTAAGAGTGATTCCTCCTATTTTATAAATGAGAAAATGACTTTTTCAAAACTGCACAAGTAAAAGATGACAGAGCTGAGATACCATCCCAGTTATCTTTTTTTTTTTTTTTTTTTCTTTTGAGACAGAGTCTCACTCTGTCACCTGGGCTGGAGTGCAGTGACGTGATCTCAGCTCACTGCAACCTCTGCCTCCCAGGTTCAAGCGATTCTCCTGCCTCAGCCTCCCGAGTAGCCGGGATTACAGGCGACCGCCACTACACTCACTACACCCAGCTAATTTTTTGTGTTTTAATGGAGATGGGGTTCCACCATATTGGCCAGGCTGGTCTCGAACTCCTGACCTCATGATTCGCCTGCCTCAGCCTCCCAAAGTGCTGGGATTACAGGTGTGAGCCACCATGTCCGGCCCCCAGTTATACTTTTTTAGACTGTCACATGCTCCGCTTCCCTGGTAGTTGAGGATGTGCTGATCATAAAGGAAGTTCTCTAGAGCTGTATGTCACTTGATAGCATTCACATGAAAATGCACATGCATTCAACTAAAACTAAATTTGACGTAACCACAGTTAAAAAGCAGGGCTTTTACTCTTCCACCTTCTGCAAGACATTTAAACTACTCATGTTTAAACATTTTTATTGATCCAGCAGGCGTTTATTAAACAGATATTAATGACAACACTGCTTTTCTTGAATGATGAAGTGATTTTCTCAACCAAAACTGAAGAATTAAAAATACATCTACAAATAGAGTAGTACATGTTACAGAGCAGTTGTCAAATGTTGTATTTAAAACCCACTATTTATACTAGTTTGGGGTATACTTCTTCTGCTAAATTTATTACACAAACTAAAACTGCTGACAAAATTTTGTGTATTTCTCTCCACCAGCATTATTTTTCAGCCTGAAATGGCTGAAGAATTCTGGTATTTACTGAAATTAACTATTGAATTACCAAAACCAACCATAATTCCAGAAATACAGTGCGACCTTGGCAAGTAAGTTCTACTTAATAGATAAAATTATTGCTTGCAAGAAAAATAGTTAATCTATTACAATATTGTTATAATGCATTCAGTTTCTAAAATGAAAAATAAATATATCTTTAGTCATTGATTTTTTTTTTCCTAGGGAAGGTTTGATATGTAAACTACACTGTGGAAATCTTGTCAAAGAAAAACAAATCAGGACTTAGCAAGGAAAGAGTTTTATTCAAAAGGATTATTACAAGGGATAAAAAGAGACCATTGCAATAGGGAAGGACTCCCATTAGAAGTCTACAAGGGTCTGCAAAATCAAACAGAAAAAAGTTTGTCTTTTATAAAGTAAAGGAAGGACAAGCAGATATAGACAGAATCTTTGGAGGGAAAGCTGCACAAGCAAGGGACAATGGCCAGTGATGTCTAACAGGAAAAGGGTTTTACTGTGGTCAGCTAATTCCCAGGAGAAGCTGAGAAAGGGTCATGTTACTTTGTGTGTCTGCATGCTTGTTTAGGCTTAGGGACAAGCAGAGTTCAGGGGCTGGTGGGAAGGAGAGAAACCTGGCAAAAGTTTCCTCAAGGCAAAGGAGAGGCAAGCAATGAATAACTGTGAACATTTGGTCAGTGGGTTAATGCCATGATCCCTTGAGATATGACCATTCCTATTTAGATAGTTGAGTTCCTACTGTTTAGCAAGTTTGGTGCTGGTAAATAGGGATAAAAAAGGCATAATCCCTACTTTTAAAGAGTATACACCCTAATGAGCAAATTAGTGCCTTTTAACTAATTTCTGTCCCTTGTCACATCAAAAGAGTGTTGCATTCTTCCAGTACATGCTCTTTAGCCATAACAATGACATTTGAAATTTCTTTCTTATAGTAGCATAGATATCTAGTATGAAAATATTTTATTCCTATTTTTCTAAGGTATTGTGTATGAGAAAACTTGGGAAATTGGTAATATACAAAGCAGATGCTTACCAAAAAATGATGAGAAATCTGTCATGATTTTTAGTATATTTTATTCATTATAATTAATGAAGTTTTGGTTATTTTCATTGAATTTCTTCATATGTCGCTGGTGAAAGAACAAATTCATGATTTACAGAGACTTTTTAAATTTGTAGTCTAGAATCATAAAACTGACATATAATGTTCTTTTTAAGGTGAATTATTTTATGCATATAGTTTATATAAAAACAAGAAAATGGTGATTTATATGAATTATATAATTTGAATTTATGAACTGAATTCTGCTCAGCACATATTACCTAATTTTCCTCTGTCACAGGGCCATAACATTGTGAAAAATAATATATGTATGGTGATTATTCCATTCTTTTTATTACAGATTTGATACTTAAATATTTTAATCTTAATTACTCTATATTGTTAGCAAGAAACAGTAAAGAGATATGAAAAACTGTACATAGATAAAATTATGTTATTATGTTATACTTTGACATTACAAAAAAATGAAGATGACAAGTTGGATGCTGTACATTCAAAACCATTAGAATTGATAGTTGAGAATTATGAACACTAATTTATTATTTGCTTAGAGCATAAATAGTCACATATTTTGGGCATTTACTCATCATCAATTCAGATCTTGTTAATGTTATGAATGAAAACTTTGTGCATTTATTACTCTATTATTACAACTAGACTGTGTTAGCTTTTTTGGCTGGATTTAGCATTTATAAAACAATAAGTAAACATTATTCCTAAAACTGGAATATATTCTAATATCTAATATGGGATAACATTAGGTCTCAAAAATAGAGCGCCAAAGATTATTTAATTTAGTAAAATGTCATTAGTTCATACATAATTATTTTGATTTTGAAACTAAAAGAAGTCATTATATTAGCTTCCTAGGGTTGCCATAACAAGCACCATAAACTGGGTGGCTTAAGACCACAAAAAATGTATTGTCTCACAGTTCTGAAGGCTAGAAGTTTAAAATCAAGGGTTCACTATGACCATGCTCCTTCTGAAACCTGTAGGGGATAATTCTTTGTCTCTTTTAGCTTCTATTTCTTCTTCTTCTTTTTTTTTTTTTTTTTTTTTTTTCATGTTTTAGAGACAGGGTCTTGCTCTGTCACTGAGGCTGGAGTGCAGTGGCGCAATCATGGCTCACTGCAGCCTCAAACTCCTGAGCTATGCAATCCTTCTGCCTCAGCCTCCCAAGTAGCTAGGGCTACAGGCAAGCCACCATGCCTGGCTATTTTCAAAATTTTTTGTAGAGACAGAGTCTTGCTGTGTTGCTCAGGCTTGTCTTGAACTCCTGGCCTCAAGTGACCCTCCAGACTCAGCTTCCCAAAGCACTGAGATTACAGGCATGAGCAACTGTGTCTGGTCTCTTTTAGCTTCTTGTGCTTGCCAGCATCCTTTGGCTTTCTGTGACTTGTAGATACATCACTCTGATCTCTACTTCAACTGTTATATGGCCATCTTCTGTGTATCTTCACATGATTCTATTTACAAAGACACGAGTCATACTGGATGAAGGGCCTGTCTTACTCCAATTAGACATTATCTTAACTAGTTATATATGCAGTGACTCTATTTCCAGATAATATCACATTCTGAAGTACTAGGAATTAAGACTTCAATATATCTTATGGGGTGGCATATTTTAATTCTAGGGGTCATCAAGTTTATGGAATTAACACTAAATAAGTTTATGAATACCAGCAACTTTACTAGCTTTTTTTTTTTTTTCTCCCAGGCATGTTACTCAGATCATTCCCTTAGTTAATCGTACACATGAAACCTTAAAATTGCAAGCAACAAACAGTAATCCTGAAAATTTTGTCCTGGATATTAACAGAAAATCACAAGTAAGTAAATTCAGAGAGCCATGAAATTTATTGCTGCTAAAGTACTTTCCAATTCTGATTTGGGGACACTGGTAGAGTATTATCACTTGAATTACTAAGGATTTAAATTTCTAAAATTTAAGAATTGAATTTTATATGCCCAGCACGGTGTCTCATGCCTGTAATCCCAGCACTTTGGGAGGCCAAGGCAGGCCGATCACTTGAGGCCAGGAGTTTGAGACCAGCCTGGCCAACATGGCGAAACCCCGTCACTACTAAAAATACAAAAATTAGCCAGACGTGGTGTCACGTGCCTGTAATCCCAGCTACATGGGAGGCTGAGGAATGAGAATCGCTTGAACCCAGCCTAGGCAACAGAGCGAGACTCTGTCTCCAAAAATAACTTTTTTAAAAAAAGAATTTATTTTATATACTTCTCCCCTTGAATTTTAATTTCTCAACAAAACAATATCATGTTAATATAAATTTTTTAAATTATATATGCTAGAGTCATGCTCATGATTACTTCATTCTAATAAATTGGTTGTGTTTTCCTTCTCACCATTTTAGTAATCAGTTTTTGTAACAGTTTCCAATATTATCATTATTAACTCTATTGTCATTATATGTTATCAGGGTTCCAAGAGACCAGTTGTTTTCTAGCCTTTCCTGAGTTCTTGCCCATCCCCCATTCCTCACCCCTGACACAGACACACACTTTCAGACAATGCTGACAACTCTACCCCTCTCTGCTTCTTTCTCTGCCCAACTTTCTCATTCTTAGATCCTGGCAGAGGCTAGGTCCAGTCAATGATACTAAATCACTCTTCTGCTTCCTGCAAGTTACAAAATAAGATCCTAAGGTTTAGCATGACTATCTCTGTTTCTAAAGTATAGGACACCATTTATTTGCAGTGAGTGTCACACTTTCAGGTAACCATCAAAATGATAATTACAGTAGACTGTTTTTATCACCGGACTTCAAAGTAAATCATGAAGCCCTGCTAGTAGATATAGTATTTAAATAACGGCTTTTACTATTTGTTGTTTAATGATTAACAAATCTACACTTTGATTTATTTATTTCTATCTTAACATCTGTCTCTTGTCAGTTACTGATTGCCAACGTATGTAATGATATGAAAGTAGTTCTTAGCTATCGTAATATGTCAAATTAGAATCACTAATTACTATATTGCTAAAATTGGTGTATATGCTTTAATCTTAAAAAGAGTGTATTAAAATGTACACACATTATTGTATCATTCAATACATTTTTCCATAAATTATATAAAGTCTGATATTCAGGATATAATTTACATATTACTGAAATTCCTCATTTGATAGTGGTGTTTTTGTATCCTTTATATCTCTACTTTTAGAGAACAATCTAATCTGTGGTCCAAGGGAAAATGAATGTAACATATTGCACATCCAAACTTACATTACATAATCAAGAATATAAACTCTGTTTTAACATTTCCAGCCATTGCTTTGTAGTCCATTAATTCTTCTATTCATTTATCAAACATTATTGATCACTGAATATACAAATTAACTCTAATATTAGAAAACAACTCAAAAAGTTATTTATGAGAAAAATACTATCACATTTTAGAAAGCAAATAGGAACACACATTAGTTGTAATGATAATAAATGAAAAATATATAGAGAGAAACATCTATATATTTATATCTATGGAGAGAATAAACTATTTTTCCAAATTTTCTAAGTTGAAGGACTATATAAAATACAATTTTACTTAGTTTTGCTAAGTCTGACAGTGAAATTAGTAACCCTAAAGTGTATATTAACTGATAGTCCTGAAACATTCAAGATATCAGAGAGAGAGCCAGCCTGAGATAAAAATATTAGATGTAGATAAACCACAATTGTATAATAAACAGGTGACTCCGTTCTAAATATAAAATTAAATTTGCATTTGCATTTCGTAGATAATTATCACAGTTTATTGGGCATCAACAGCTGTATTCTAAAAGGATTGAAAGATACTAAACTGTAATTTTGCCTTTTCAGAGTTTTTCTGGCAAAATATATTAGTGTAAAATAGTAGACTTCCTTTTCGTACATGTGCCACTCATGCTATCATTTTGTAAGTGTTTATCTTCAAATTAAATTATTTCCAGTGTAGCATTTTGATTACGTAATATACTCAAGCCCTTATTATATTGTGATAGAGTCACTGGCTTCTTTCACAGCCTCTAAAGAAGTAACTTAAACTAATACTGTACAGACGCAAATTATCCTAGCAGGTCACACGTTGAATGTGTACAAGATAGGAGGAAGAGGAAAATTTCCTTGCACATTAAAGAAGCGTGTCTTACACCTTTGCTTAGAAACAGTTCTTTTCTTTTGATATTACCAAAGCAACAAATTAAGTTACCGGTGGTTTGACATGTACCTTGGGATGGCAATATGCTATGGGATCTTACATAAAATGTGTATGTCTTTTATTGAAGGTTCAAACTCAACTTTAAAAATTAACCCTGACTTCCTTTTACAGAACGAGTTCTCCATGTGGTGATTATCTTGGATAAGAACATGATGTGATCACCTCTGAACACTCTTTAACACGGGCCCTTTGAACAGTGTTCCAGGAGCAGGCACATTGAGAACAGATAATGTGTGCAAGGCAACACATTAATCACACAAACATCGACCCTGCATATACCTGGTACACAAATATACCAACTCAAACCAAATGGGTATTAATTTTTGTTCCTCTTTTCCTTTTTCCATGTACACAGCTGATCATATCTCCTCACTCCACCACAGACTTACCTGTTCTCTTTTATCCTTCTGCACTTGGAAGAACTGATCATCAAGCTTGCATCAACTTCTCCTGTACTCAGGTATGATAGAGTATTCTTGCACCAAGCCGCGTTAATTAAATTTTAAATCAATATATAAATAAATATAATTCATCATTCATTCAATTATCCTATTTTGCAAGTAAAACAAGTTAATTATAAGTTAATTAGTTAAATGATTTTTGTAAAATACAATATGCATTGTATATATGCAGACATCTGAAGAAGGTTATTTTTAAATACATAGATCAGTGAAATGAAGAGAAATATATACCCAGATTTAAAACACAGATATTTTAATGTACATGTCAAATCACTGGCATTTATGTTAATTTTCTAACTTGAGTTTTACTACTCAACTTTCCATAAACTTACATATAAAATATAGAGTGCAATTTGTAAATATTTGTTATTTTTTCCCACTGCATTTTATCTGAACAGTGTTCCGAAGTATTAATTTTTAAAAACAATAGTTTATCACTTTTTGACAATCTCTAAATGTATCCCATGTCATTCTAAGAATAATCCCAGTTCATTCTCACCATAGTCCTATAATGGAAGTACTGTTATCAATCCTATTTTATGCATCAGGAATCTGAGACAGAGAAATTCAAATCAGGCAACTAGTAAAAGGTTAAGGTGTGACCTGAATCCAGGATAATCTGGTTTCAGCTCATCTTCATATCTACTTTTCACAGCTACTTAGTTAGCAAAGTGATTGTAACTCTCTTACTGCCAATTAAAATTTTATGTAAAATTTTACATTTATATTATTTTTACTTCTTCAAATGTTCATGGGGAGGAAAGCAAATGGAGGAAAGTACTTTATATCTTAGAAGACATCAAGGAGCTTACAGAACCCTGATATCTGAGGGGCAGTGGAATCAAATATAATACAGGGGTCTCCATGTCAGTACAGGGCCTATGGGTAACTGAAGTATCTTCGTTTCCAAAAAATTTTTTGATTTATTTTTAGAAAATTTGTTTTGAGGCTGTTAAATTGTCTAAATATTGTAATGACCAGTTAACACATGACCTGAGACAAATACTATAGAAATATGCTTCTTTTTCAAAAATATTAAAGGAAACAAACAGTAATCCTCTCACACAGAAGAAAATATATAATGGAGATTATTTTCTTTCAGACAAGTAATTTTAACGAGGCTGTTCTTTTAAGCGATTGCTACATAGCAGGATTAGAACCCCTTCATCATAATTACTGGAGACAATTTTTTTGCTTGTATTTCTAGTGGAAAGCATATCTATTCAAGGACAGTCTTAGAACTCAGCAGGGAGATAATCAGTTCTGTAGCTTAATAGCTTTTAAAAATCCTAGCCTAGAAGTTGAATGCTAAATTCTTCATCAAACACAAAAAGGCTCAAACAAGAAAATAATCAATTCAAACCTTCTATGAGTTAGTTGAACACTGATGGTTAATTTCAGTCACTCTGAATATCTCCTTCCAACTTGTAGCAACTATAAGGATTCAGCTATAATTAGACTTCAATCAATAATTCATGCTTTCAACTACCAGGTCTAGACCTCCTCAACCTTTTCAATACATTGCTGTAACCTTGATGATTTTTCTTGCCCTATTTATCATTGAATCATTTACGTCTTCCTCTTTTATTTAATTCATCCAGTTGACATCTTTTGCAAGAAAAACTATTTCATAAACTTTTGAAAATGTGGTATGCATTATGTATGAACAGGCATCTAAAGAATATGTTTTTTTAAAATAAACTTTAGAGTTTATTTTTCTGAGTTTGGAATAACTTTTTACCATTAGGGAAATAGCCATATAGATTTCCATCCCTCTCTTGATTTAACTGATTAAATCTATCTAAACTGACACACACAGCTGATTAGCTGATTAATCTAAAGCCAACTAATGGCTGTTCTTATAGGGTAAGCTTTATTTCTGATGGTACTTCTTTGCTGGATTGAGGGAAATGGCTATGGTTCATTATCTGCTTCATCTGCTTCCGGTTTCAATTCATGTGAAAAGCTCTGCATTGTAAAAAATCTAACCATTCAGTTACGGTGAGGGTTTGGGTTAAGTTCAAATTGTTTGTGCAGATTTTGAATCCTGTGATTAATTTGGTCAGGACATCACAGCTGCAAATATCATGAACTTATATTTTATGCAACCAGAGTCTCTAAATTAAATTACATTACTACGTAACAGAATAAGTGGAGCACTAGTAAGCAGCAAATGTGGTAAATTATAACTTCTCTTTGGTTTCAAAGATTATGTTCTGAGATTTTCTTTCTTAGTTTTCAGATGCTTCCTTTTCATTTTCAAATAGGTGCCTTGTATATTTCATTCATACTTGATTGTATGATTTGTTTCATCTAAAGGTCAGAATAGCAAACATTAAGGAAGAAGTTATAAAATCAGAGTGGTTTTACAATCCAGCATGAGTCTATGATCTTTGTAGCCTGTGGCTATGGAAAGTTCTGATTATTCTGAACACGTTTTAATTTGCTGATGCTTGAACTCTGATGCTTGACTTTAGTCAGTCAATTTTGTGAAATCAAGTTAGGACATTATTATTGAAAATACAGTGAATTTACATTATGCTAGTCAAATCTGTGACTAATAGTAATATAGTCATTTGAAGATAATATCCAGATGAAATTTTCCTTTAATTCTCTCTACTAAGGAGGCAGGATTTTATGAGTTTGCTTTCACTACTTCTCCTTATTTGAAGTAATCTTAAAGCAAGCTTCCCTCTTTTTATTGGAATTTAAGCTTGGAAACATCTATACAGTTTGAGATATTATAAAGTAGGACATTGTTTGTGATCCTTTTATTCATCTGCAACATTAGCAAAGTGTTTGTTGCAGAAGTTTAAGAGACCCTAGAACTGAGTCACAATCTACTGTACTTTGAAGGGACTTTTATCCTAAACTACAAAGAGATTTTCAAACGGAGCTTTATGTGCTTATGAAACCTAGATAAAAATAATAACCACATTCAATCTCCTTCACATAAATTTTTATTCATTTATCCATATCATGCAATAACAGATAATGCACTGGACTCGATGATGGGGATAAATAATATGGCATGCAATTGTATGTTTTTCCTTTTATTGGAGCTTCAATCTGTGCCTCATCTTCTTTGCCTTAATGTGGTAGCTATCTGAATTTCATTTGAAATTCACCCAAAGAGTTTGGAAACTACATGCAGTGTTTGGTACCAAGTTTGTTTAAAAAAAAACTTGAACAGAAGTGCCAGATTTTCCATTGAACTTTCTCTTTTATGTTGCTATAATAACTTTATGTGCATTGAAATATTTTGATATTTGAATATTGCACTTTTGCCCTCTTCTGCCTCAATGTAAAAATACATAGAATTATTTTTCCATAAAATTAAAAGGAATTTGGAAAAGAAAGGAAAAATAAAGCAATGCTTTTTAGCAACAAAACTTTTCTTATCTGTCCCGATTTTTATATGCATTATACTTATTAAGTATTGCAAATAAAGTATATGCAGTTAGGACACATATGTTATAAATAATTATCTTCAAACAGTTTACAGAATGGAAATTCTACTTATCTGGAGTAGGACTATTTCCCCAGCCTCTAGACACAGAAAGAATAACCACACGCATTGGTCTTCAGTCATCTATTGTTATACCTTTCAAAAATCCCACAACGGAAGATGTCCTCATTGATATCACACTGACAAGTAAGTTGTTTTTCTGATATTTTACATGTTATTTTATAGGTATTTATCAGACTTATTTTATCATAGAATCAAAACATTTTAGAACAAATGAATACTCTAGAAATCTGTAGAGCAAATTATCTTATAAAAGAGAAAACAAGATTTGAGAGATGCAGTATTTTGGCTGAAATCACAGCTCATAATGGTACAGAATCAGAATTAGATATCTGTTTAACAAATCAAGTTCTTCCAATTTGATCTGTAAACCCAAATATGTAAATTAGTAGATCTGTAAGATTCTTATGATATTATTCAAATGTGCCAATGCTTATTCCTCAAAACTTTATAGAAATTCTGATATTGTGATTTTGTTTCATTTTTACATTTTCTTAATAAAGAGACAACATATTTGCAATAAATTTTGACTTCAACTAGTCTTGTCCTTTTTTTATGCCATGTTGAGGGTGCGTGTTTTTAATTAGATTATTTGAAGAGTTTGATCACTTTATATTAAATAAATAAATAATGTGAGTCTGAATTAAAAATTAACTCAGCATGAATTTTTTGAAACACATTTTCAATCTAATATCAAGCATTACCAATTTATCTTTTCAATTATTATTACTACTTCTACTCAAAATATTATTAGTGCAATTATTGGGTTAAAGTTATATATTTTGTGATTTTTTATATGCATGACCAACTTACTCTCCGGAATGTTTATACCTTTGCAATTCATGCTGCAATTAGGAGTGTAATATAGACATTACCTATTTTCCAGAACTATGTAAGCCCTGAGTAATAACATTGTCTTTAATCTCCATTAATCTGATTGAAAGAACATTATATTTTATCATCATCGCAAATTTTTGATTGATGTTGAAGCTGAACATGTCATTTAACTGTTGCACTTTGGTGCTTTTCCATCATTTCTTCATCTTCTTGGATTGAAATAATTTTAAATATTAAGAAAGTAATTTCATCTCATGTAAAATTCCCTTATAAGAATTTTGGCTGCGATCAGGAGAGGCATGTGGTGTTTAATAAATGTTGACTGCAAGCTCAAGGAAATTAGTATTTTAAGATGGAAAAGACTTGAGCATATGTATAAGCAGAAGGAAGAAGCCAGGGTGGAGCAGGAGTTAAAGATATAAATGATGTAAGGTTTAACTGATAGGCTAAGGGTCTAGGAGGGTTGGAATCAGAACAGAGGTAAAGAAAGAACTGAACAGGAGAGGATTTCTTCCTCGGGTGGGGGTAAAATAAAACAAATATGGATGTCAATAAATTGGTAGGTAGTGGAAGGGCTTTGGAATTCGGAGCAGTCATATATTTACATTTTTATCTGCTGAGGAAAAGAGATATAGTAGAGAATTTGAAGAGTGGAGTGGTGGTTTGAAGTAACTGTTAGAGAAAAAGGAACATGGAACTGACAAAATTAAATATAAAAGTTATTGTGTTTGGCTGGGATTTAAATCATAAATTTAGATATGCACCAAAAAATATGTCTTTGTGATATTTATACCAATTGTAGGACACAGAATTTCTAGAATGTGAGCACACAAGACATATCAATGGATCTTTCCAGGGAATGGAATTATTCAGGATAGGTGCAGCCAAATTACTTTATAACTATGAGCATGTTAATAAAAACAAATTTGGATTAAGATTTTAACATTTAAAATAAATTTTAAAATAATGTAACTTTCTAATTTTCTAACATTGCTATACATTTCTTTCTGCTATGTAACAATAAAACATAGTAAGCTTGACAATTAAAAATTGATCAGTCTTTTGCAGTTCAAAACAGTCTCTTTTAAGTAAACTCACTCTCTCGGGCAAATGTTCAGGCTTTGTTTCTCCCGCTTCTTCCTTAAACCTGAGGAGATGTGAGACAAAGGAAGATTCACAGACCTTTGATGTCTTATTTCTCTTTCTCTGTCTCCCTATCCTATGTGAAAAAGAACATCTTTCCCCTTTGTTGGTGATGGCATCTCCCTTTCTGCTATATTCTTATCCTTCTCCCTTTTGTGGGTTTTTTTAATGCATTATCTACGTATCTACTTGTGCTTATAGTCGTTGGTGGCTAAGCCTCACAATTTGATCTACAGAAAAACAGGGTCTACTGAAAAACATGACTGATGAGAAGAATTAAAATATTTGATATATATGCAAAATATACTCATTAAAAGTAGAGATTAATACTGTATTAGTTCATTTTTGCACTGCTATAAAGAAATACCAAGACTTGGTAATTTATAAAGGAAAGAGGTTTAATTGACTGACAGTTCTTCATGACTGGGGAGGCCTCAGGAAACTTACAATCATAATGGGAAAAAAAAAACAGGCATGTGTTAACATGGCGGCAGGGGAGAGAGATCAAGTGTGTAGGAGGAAATATCAAACACTTATAAAACCATCAGATCTCATACAAATTCACTCACTCTCATGAGAACAGCATGGGATAAACCACCCCATAATCCAGTCAGTTCCCATAAGATTCCTCCCTTAACACCTGGGGATTACAATTTAAGATGAAATTTGGGTGGTGGGGACACAAAGCTAAACCATATCAAATACCTTCTCATTTAAATATCTGTAAATGTCTTTAAATTATTTCATGATAGGAGTAGGCAATCTCATTTTGGCTTTTAAAAGAAGATGTAAATTTTCTTACAGATTCTACAGAATTAAAAAAAAAATTCTTGGGCAAGTTGATAACAAGACTCATCTCACCAAATGGTTCCTTGCTGGTGTGAGGAACCTCACAGCATTTCAGATCCTGCATCCTGCATTCCTCATTTCTCTCTCTCTCTCTCTCTCCCTCCCTCCTCATTAGCTGCAAATCCTGGAATGATTTCTTCCCCTTATGGATAGCCTGGCAACTTGTACATAGCTTGATTTAAATATTTGTCACACTCATTGTAGCTAATATTTGTTAATCCCACAATATTTGTGAGATCTTTGCAGGCATGATCTATTAGTAACTTGAGCAAATAAGACAGAGCAGGCTTTTGATGCTTGTCTGCTGAATGACTGGACCATAAATAAAATATCCAAATTTCTAAAACTTAGAGATAACACAGTAGAAACTAAGTACCAAAGATCTTTGGAATATCAAAAGGCATTATTTCTGGGAGAAGTATAAAAATAGAAATAGCCAAGATATTATTAGCAGGAGAAAAGACAGAGAATTGGGCAACCCAGAAGTTTGATAGTCAGTCTGAAATTCTGAAAATGCTGCCTTCTTAGAAAAAGTAGTGAATTTGAAGATCTTTATATATTTTATGTATTTCTAACTCTGTCTGTGTAGTGATAGAAGAAAAATTTAAGCCGAATTAAGTTTAACAGAGTTTAATTGAGCAAATACTGATTCATGAATCAGGCAGCCTCCTAAGCCAGAGTAGGCCCAGTAACCAGCATAGCCATGTGGTATAAGATTTATGGACAGAAAAAGGAACGTGACATACAGAAAACAGAAGGGAGGTACAAAAACAGCCGAATTGGTTACAGCTCTGAGTTTGCCTTATTTGAACATAGTTTGAACAGTTGGCAACCTCTGATTGGCCAAACCTCAGTGATTGGCACAAGAGTAGGCTTGTAGTCTGTTTACAGTTCCGTATAGCTTATAGTTCTCTATGTACAGAGAAACCTTTGGGTTGAACTTAAAATATGTAAAGAGGCAGTTTTAGGCTAAACTCTTTAATACTATCTATTTATCTGCCTATCAATCTATCATCTTTCTATCTATGTATCATCTATCTACATATCTATCTGAGAGAGAGGGGCAAAAGAGAGAGGAGATATGTTAGGATATTGAAAAAGTCTTAAATACTATCATAAGGAATCCAACTTTTATCCTCTAGATAATGAGAGTTTTCAAAAGATTAGCTGTACTTTATAACCCGCATTTTGAATGCTGACTCTAGAATTATTTGTGGATGATGGATATGGATGGGTTGGGGGAGAACTGGAATTGAGAAGCAAAGCTCAGAAGATTTAAGCCAGTAACAGTGGAAAAGTCCATGACCACAGGTAGCAGAAAAGTTCACAATATATACCTAGAGTTTTCCCAAAAGTCTGAGAATCTGTTTCTTTGGCAAACATATTTAATGTTTCATGTTTCCAGACTACTTTTTCTTCAGACAACTATACTATGTTGCCTAAAAGTATGTTTCTAGAGGCTTACCTATATTCCTGATATTTTTAACACTCAAGATGAGTGTTTTGTTATATCCATCTTAAAACAGTCCGATGCTAAATATTATTGTGGTTGTGCTATTTGGAGAAGAAATTGAGCACCTTGGGCACACACTGGTCTGTGCATTACAACAAACTTACCATTATTTCCTAAGGAGAATTTTGGCACCATTCACAGGGAATTACTTAGTAGAGTGGCTTGCCATTCACTCAAGCATAAATACTTGTTATGCTCCACAATTTGCACATGAGGGTGTGAACCCGACCTTTAACTTAACTTTCAGTTAAGGCATATGGTGCCCTTGTAATTTAACAGGTGATGCACAGTTGTGATTGAATCTGGGGATACATAATAGTTACCAGTTATAAAGACTATACTGAGCACTTCATGTGTGTGATTCTTTATGTTATCTCAGGACAAGAAATATGCAACTAGTATTTATCTGGGCCATTGTCCAGCTACCAACACCCGTAACTCTTTTGGGTATTTCCTCTGGCTGCCCTAGTGAGTTAATTTTTCCTCAACCTATGGATGACAGGAAGTGGTGGGAAAATATAACAGTTCCCATTCCCCTGAGCAGTATACCTTTGAGATGTGTGTTCTGCACTGGCTCTCAGAGTTCCCTAGCTGCCTTGAACCTCATGTATCCACAGTAGTAACTTCCTTTATAATACACCATTCATTGTAGTCCTAATCTTTGTCTCACTTTTGCACTTCCCTACTGACATTTCCTGAGGTGACGTCCCAAATAACAGCTTCTGAGGAAACCCCAACTAAGACAGGAACCCTCTGAAATAGTCATTATATCTGTTTTTAAGGAGGATAAAATTGATTAATGGAGAGGCTTAACAACTTGTTCATGATCACAGAGCTATTAAGTGAAGGAAGTAAGATTAAAATCCCAACTCTGCAAAGCCAGGTTTCTGTATACCTTTGCACATGGCTTCTCAGTAAGCAGGCAGAACAATTTCTCACTAACTGTTCACCTAGTTATATATAAAACTGAAAAGCTCGAGTGGAGAGATAGTTAGTAAAGAATTACAGGAAAGACTTGCAATCTGTTTCTGTGAGTGGTCTGAAATCTATTTAACAGATTAAATAGAAGGAGCCAAAAGCCCGGTACTTGAAATCAACTACACCCTCTCCCAACCACATTAAGAATTGTGTTCAGTGAATTTCACTGTTTCGTGATGTCGTTTACCCATAACACCAGATTGCATAGAAATATTTTAAGGAGGTCATCATGATGTACTGGTGAAGATCAGTACATCAAAGGCTTTCTTATTACATTGCAATCTTTTTAAATGAAATCTTTTTAAGAATCAGCTGTTAGTATCAGGAAGAATGGTTGCCTCTTTTGAGCAATTGTCTGGTTTTTGTACTGTGGAATCTGATTATGTCACTACATTTTTCCTCAGTATATTGGTTTCTAAGAAAACATTTTGGCTTATTCCAAGTAAGTGACATGACCATACTGTGTCTCATCCTTGACTGCAGATGGTGTCCCTAATCTTGTTTCAACTTTCTAAAAAATTATTCTAATTCATCTTTTTTTGTATTTCATATTTTTGTGATATACCCAACTTAGGAATAGAACTCTTCACGCAAGGAGATGTGCAACCTGTAACAGGAACGGGGGGGAATATTTTGTTTTGTTTTGAGACAGGGTCTCACTTGGTCACCTAGGCTAGAGTGCAGAGGCACAATCTCAGCTCACTGCAGCCTGCACCTCCCGGGCTCAGATGATTCTCCCACTCCACCCTTCCCAGTAGCTGGGACCACAGGCATGTGCCACCATGCCCAGCTAATTTTTTGTATGTTTTGTAGGGACGATGTTTTGCCATGTTGCCTAGGCTGGTCTGGAACTCCTGACCTCAAGTGATCCGCCGTCCTTGGCCTCCCAAATTGCTGGGCTTATGAGCCACTGCACCCAGCCCTCAGAGTGAATGTTTGAAAGAGCTTTCAGTTGAACATTACCCAAGGCAAGGTGTAGAGAAGATAATGTTTCAGACATCCGTACATATTTGAAGCCATGCCAGTTTCAAAAGATTAATAAGATAGGGTGGCAAGAGAGGAGGTACCTAAACAACCTGAGGATAGTAAAGATGTCTCTAAAGTAAACCATTAATGAATCCCATGAGGAGCAGGATGCTGCAGAATAGCTTTCAAACAGTCTGGGCAGCTAGGATTTATTAAGATCCCTTTATGTTACCACACTTGAGCTTCATCAACATGACTGTACCCAAACTCCCCCCAAAATCCTGGAAGTCACTATTCCTGCCTTTCCAATGAGGAACCTCAGGCTGAAAAATTCCCCAAAGCCATACAGTGAGTAAGCGGTGGAACAGCATGTTGAGCTCATTGTGTCTGACTGCCCTCTTTAGGACCACTCAATTTTTTATCTGCTCAGAGATGGTAGTTTTAAAGCCAGTTACATGATCTAAAATATGGCACTTGCCCCTCTCTTTGACATCTCCCCTTGGATCTTAGGGGAACAGGCCTCCCTCCATTCCATCCAAAGTCCCTAAGAAATGCCCCTACTGCCATTCGTTTCACATTTTCTCAGCTGTCTCTCCTCTTTTTCACTCTGCCATCCAACACTGGCTTGGCCTAATACATACATGCTTTGGCTTCCTCTTGTGTATATATATGCTTTGTACACATACATATGTCCTGTGTGTACATACACCCTGTACATACATCCTGTCGTGTACATACATGCTTTGGCTTCCTGGACGCGTACCCTCGCTCAGTAACTGGTGTTCATGGACACAATTCTCACAGTATTTTCTCATCCGTAATTATGTCCCCTACCCAAGACCGCATCTCTCAAGTTTTGACCCTGCTCAGATGGGAATAAAGGCGGAGAAGGAAAGGGTAGCCATGAATGAAAGTAAGCAACTGAGATGAAACATTAGAAATTAGGGGCTGATTTACACATATTACACATTTAAGGACACATCTTCATTCAATGTTCTAAACCTTTGTTAGCAGTCTTTTAATAGTCGATCATTGAGCGTCTATTTCATGCTGGAAACTGTTGTATGTGCATTCCAAAACTATCCCTCATGTGGAGAAAACATATGTATATGTATCTGCAAACATATACCCACATAAATACATTCGTTGTTTTTGATTTTGTATGGCACTCAGCATGGACTGTATACTTAAAAGTTCTGTAAATGAGTGAATCAGTAATTAATGAATACAAAACTGTTTTGATTACTTTTCTATTAAAATAGCTATAGTCTGGAAATTATTCACTTTCTATTCAATCCAAATTTAAATGCAATATTAGTGATCTGTTTCAAATATTTAAATAAAAATGAATTCTGTTTTATATATTGGTAGTTTATTGGTGCAAAACAAAATAGCACTGAATAAAACTAGGCTTACTAATTAACATAATATATTAGTTTTACAGATATCAACTTTCATATGAGAATTAGTCAATGAAAACAAAGTACATTGATGCATTCTTTTTGGCTTTGGGTTAATTATGGCCATGATGTTCAGCAGCAGTAAAGTAATAAAGTGCACAATGTCGCATAATTATAAGTTAATCACACTTACATGATGTGGAGAAGAAATAACAGTACATTTCATTTCACATGGTAGAATTAGTTATGAAAATCCCTGGAGGTCCTCTGAGTCTTATCTAAAGTAGATCCAGAGTTGAACAAATATTTATGTAATATATGTAGTAATCATTGCAAATTGCCAGTCAGGATGAGCATGGTTTTATACTTAAGAAGAAAGATAAATTGGTGTAAGAAAAACTCCTGGAACCTAAAAATCCCTCCCAAATTCAGACATGCAACTTTTAAAACATTTGAATTAATAAATAAATAGTATTGAGAAATTTGAGACTTTTTGGCGGGGAAGTTGGGGTATCAAATATATTAAGTCTTTATAACTCAGTTTAATTGGATTATTTGTCTTAGTTTATTTTGCTCATAAGAAATAGTTAATGTTATTGTACTAATAGAAAGTAAATGTAGAATAATTACAACCATTTTTGAAGTGAGTAATCTGAGACTCTACTTGCTTACAATTATTTTATTTTTAGATGCTGATAAGTTACCTTAACATTTGAAACTTGTTTTATTTGATTTTTGATTAATAACACTCCAAATTCAGTAAACAATATTTGAGAGCTTATCAAAATTCATATTCCCAGGTCCACATTCATTTATTCTGATTCATAAGGGCTGGGGTGAGGCCCTGCCATCACAAGCTATTCCAATGCAGGTTGTCAGAAGACTCCACTTTTAGAAACACTGATCTATATACAATGATCTCAAAACATGTTTCCCTTTTATCATATACCACTGTTAGTAAATATCTTTTGGCATTTCCTTCAACATATATATATTTACATTTGAAATGTAACCACTTAGCACCATCAACTCATATTTTTAATGTAAGTAGAGCTTATCTTTTAAATAGAGAATTAATAAACATATTTTTGTATTTATTGGTTTAAACTTATTGTTAACATTGGATAAATGTTGTCTATTTGTGCATATTTATATATAGGCCATCCTTCTGTGTCCATAGTGGATAGATTTCAGAACCTCCAAGGATATCACAATCCGTGAATCCCCGTGTCCCTGATACAAAATGGCAGAGTGTGTGCATGTAACCTACACATATACTCTCATATACTTTAAATCATCTCTAGATTACTTAGAATACCTAATACAATGTAAATGCTATATAAATAGTTGTCATAGTGTATGATGTAGGGAATAAAGACCAGGAAAAACCATCCATTATTTTTTGAAGATTTTCAATCTGCCTTTGGTTGAATCCATGGATGTGGAACCCATGGATACAGAAGGCCAGCTGTATTCATCAGTACAATCTATTTTTAAATAGCAGGCTCAAATAGACTCTTTTTTTTTTTTTTTTTTTTTTTTTTTTGAGACGGAGTCTCACTCTGCCGCCCAGGCTGGAGTGCAATGGCCAGATCTCAGCTCACTGCAAGCTCCGCCTCCCGGGTTCACACCATTCTCCTGCCTCAGCCTCCCAAGTAGCTGGGACTACAGGCACCCGCCACCACGCCCGGCTAGTTTTTTGTATTTTTCAGTAGAGACGGGGTTTCACCGTGTTAGCCAGGATGGTCTCGATCTCCTGACCTCGTGATCCACCCGTCTCGGCCTCCCAAAGTGCTGGGATTACAGGCTTGAGCCACCGCGCCCGGCCCAAATAGAGTCTTAATATCTGCTTGTTGAGTAGTTCACTCTTAGTATCTGCTTGTTGAGTAGTTCAAATTAAAATTTGAAGATTTCTAAAATATAGAGATGTGGTCTTGCTATGTTGCCCAGACTGGCCTTGAACTCTTGGCCTCAAGCAATCTTCCTGCCTCAGACTACCCAGTAGCTGGAATTATAGGCACATGCCACTGTGTCCACCTGAAAGTTCCAAGAATTTACGAGTTTATTTTTTTAAACATCATAGATAAAGCCATTTATATTATTAAATATGTTCTTCAAAAATGCAATTTAAATCTCATTTTAAAATATACTTTGAAAGATATTCATCTTATAAGTTTCCTATTAGAGGATAATTTTTATTCTATTTCCATCTCCACTGCTGTTTTTCTTCTTGAATATGACATTGAAGTGTAATATCTCTTTATTTTTTAATTAGGTGTGGAATATCCCAGGAATTTTGTCATTGATCATTGCTGGGATAGCTTCATCTATGAGAGTCCTGCCTTCAGATTTAGTTCTGCGAGTGAAATGCAAGGTACAGGATTTCTACCTTACATTCTATCATTCTGTTTGTTGTTGCATTTCAGAGATAATGAAATATATGTCTATTGCCTGAGTAAATATTTAACACAAATTAAAAATATAGTTTTAAAATTTTGGAACAAATTTTAGTAAGTTGACAGAAAAACATGGATGGATGGCAAAACCTTTATATATATATACACACACATATATATACACACACACACACACACACATATATATATTCATTACATTTGTATTATTTTTAATTCCTCAGAACATAAGTAAGATTTGCCAAGTATTTTAACTTTGAAATTTTCCATGGTTGAATAGCATACCACTTAACACATGGTTATATGAGTCAAGAAAGATTTCAGAAAATTATAAATAGTGTGTTAAAACTACTGATACTAATAAAAAGTAGTATACTGATACTAATAAAAAGTAGTATCAGTAGTTTTAATACTAATAAAAAGTATCAGTAGTTTTAACTACCGTTTCACTGTGAATTTATTGCAGGGTATAAATTTTTGTTGTTTTGTTTTGTTTTGTTTTGTTTTTGAGACTTTTTGTTGTTGTTGTTTTGTTTTGTTTTGAGATGGAGACTCACTCTGTCGCCCAGGCTGGAGTGCAGTGGCGCAATCTCAGCTCACTGCAACCTCTGCCTCCCGGGTTCGAGCAATTCACCTGTCTCAGCCTCCCGAGTAGCTGGGACTACAGGCACACACCATCCCACGTGACTAATTTTTGTATTTTTAGTAGAGATTGGGTTTCACCATACTGGTCAAGCTAGTCTCGAACTCCTGACCTCAGGTGATCCACCTGTCTTGGCCTGCCAAAGTGCTGGGATTACAGGCATGGGCCCCCGCGCCCAGGCTATATCTATTTCTTTTATATATTAACCACCCCACCTGTGTGTTGATGAATAGGAAAAATTCTAAGAACTAATGAAGTTTCTTAAAAATCTAAAGCTAAAAAAGTATGAATTTGCTTAACAATGATAATGTTTTAAAAATACAAAACATAATTGTTTTGGTAAATATAATATATGAATTATCTTAACATAATTAATACAAAAATACTAACTGAAATAAATAACCACTACTAACATTTCAATAAGAATGGGTTAATTTCTCTTACATTTTCTGTAGCCATTTATAAAAACATCCTAAATGTCATTAATTCAATTCATTTGCTACAACTTCAAGGGACAGGTGGGTGTTATTATTATTCTCACTGAATTATGGAGAGTGCAATTCAGAAAAATTAACTTACAAAGAATCAAAATCATTGCTTAATGGCATACCTGAATCTTTTTGTGTTTCAAAATTTTTGCTTTCTATTTCTTTGCAATGCATTAAAAGGAATATGAACAACAGTTCACAAAAGCGAAAGTACAAATGGCCAAAAAATGGTTTAACATATGTTCAATGTCACTAATAATCAGATAGTGATTTTTTAAAATGACCATCTAGATTTGTTTCCCTTTTTTTAAGTTTGTTTTTGTCTTTTAATGGAACTACAATCGCTAATGTTTCTATAGTGAAGCTGGAATAATCAAACAGTACTTGTGGGAATACAAATTACTACATAGTTTTTGGAAAGCACACTTTGTAACGTATTAAAAGAAACTTTGCAACTGTAATTCTTTTGACCTAGTAATGCCAGTTCTGTTGGTTGGAATGTAAAGTAGTACAACTACTGTGAAGATCAGTTTGGAGGTTCCCCAGAAAACTAAAACTAGAACTACCATATGATCCAGCAATCCCACTGCTGGGTATATACCCTAAAGAAAGGAAATCAGTATATTGAAGAGATATCTGTACTTCCATGTTTATTGCAGCACTATTCACAATAGCCCAGATTTGGAAGTAACCTAAGTGTCCATGAACAGACGAATGGATAAAGAAAATGTGGTACATATACACAATATAGTACTATTCAGCCGTAAAAGAGAGGGAGAGATACTGCCATTTGCAACAACATGGATAAAACTGGAGGTCATTATGTTAAGTGAAAGACAGACTTCTCATGTTCTCACTTATTTGTGGGATCTAAAAATAAAACAATCGAACTCATGGAGATAGAGAGTAGAATGATGGTTACCAGAGACTGGGAAGAGTAATGGGTGGGGATGGGGCCATGAGGAGAAGAGGGGAGGGTTAATGGGGATGGGGCCATGAGGAGAAGAGGGGAGGGTTAATGGGTACCAAAAAATAGAAAGAATGAATAAGTTCTAGTATTTCCTAACACAACAAAGTGACTATAGTAAAAAATAATTTAATTGTACATTTAAAAATAACTGAAAGGGTATAACTGGACTATTTGTAACACAAAGCATAAATGCTTGAAGTGATGGATATCCCACTTACCCTGATGTGATTATCACACATTCTTTGCCTGTATCAAAATATGCCATATACCCCATGGATATATATACCTACCAGATACCAGCAAAAATTAAAAATTAAAACAAAGATATATTCAAAGTATGGTTAATGTATGAATAAATACACTTGATATTGCATTTTTTATAATAGCAAAAAATTGAAAACTGCCTTCATGTCAAATAATATTGTTATATTTGTGGCAACTATTTATACACCTGCTGATACTTAATTTTACTGATTCATTAAATACTTGAGCCATTTTCTGTTTTTAACATTTCTTCCATTGATTCCACACTTTCAATGTCGTTCCACATTGTGAAATCAATTGAAAATTCACCTACATTTTCTTTTTCTTCTCCTTTGTTTTTAATGAGGAAATGGTTACAGGTAGGTAGGCAATTTTTCTCTTTCAGTTCATCTATATTGTGCTTTTTTGCTATGTAATGAAAACCTAATTTGAATGCCCCTCAATTGGCCACTTTTCCATTTTTTTCTTGAATAATAGTAATTATTTTGTTGCTATTTATGTTTGCAATGTGACTTATCTGATATTCAGGTCATATATATACTTTTCCATGCATCTGTATTTCAGATCTAATGCCAGTGCCATACAGTTTAAACCCCATGGTTTTGTTTTCCTATTTTCTTTCTTTCTTTCTAGTGTCTTTTAAATGGTTTATTTTCTCTTACCTACTTATTCTTCTAGTAAAAATTATAATACATTTTTATCAAACCCCTCCCAAATCCCAATAATTACTTAATGGCAATTACATTTGGGGACAACTACATCTTTATAGTATTTAAACTTCTTTTTCAGGGACATTCATTTCCTCACTATTTTGAAACACAGTATTTATGACTGTCAATAAAATCTATATTTACAAAACAAAAATATAAACCTTCTAATAACTACTTTTATTTTAAATACCACATTTAGTAGTTATATATAATGCAATTTTTATGCAACATAGAGACCAACATTTGTGTTCCAATTTTAAGAATTTTAGCCTGAAAAATAGAAATTAAATGTAGTTTATTATAATTTCTATTTTTCTTATTGTCATAAAATATTTTTTTCAAATTTAAATCAGTTTATTGGTGAATTTCTTATTGTTTTCTCTAGTTTCTGCCATGACTTGCTTTCTAAGATAAACAATGCACACCGGCCTATGTAGTGTATTTGACAGTTCATAATGTGCTCCCTGCTGCTCTATAT
Source organism: Theropithecus gelada (assembly GCF_003255815.1). Taxonomy (NCBI): domain Eukaryota; kingdom Metazoa; phylum Chordata; class Mammalia; order Primates; family Cercopithecidae; genus Theropithecus; species Theropithecus gelada. The sequence continues at coordinate 58,273,067 of NC_037689.1, forward strand.
AATAAGATCTCCAAAGGGGTTTGTTTATTTTATAGAAACTTTTTGCTTACTCTGATATTTGTACATGCTATAATACTAGATGTAGGAGTTTTTCCTACTTATTTGAGGAACATAAAACATTAAGAGTACAACAGAAATGGAAGCTTGACTTCTTATATCACTATTGGCATAAGACATTGGGCACTATCGGTATTACAAAAATTACCTCTAGGGATACTATCATGTAACAGACAAAGCGTTTATACCCTTAAAACTAAGTGTTCCTACATTAACATAGAACATTTTTTTGGTGAATATTTGAGAACAGAAAAGATTACCTTATCCTTGACCAGTGTTTATGTAAGTATGTTGTAAAAACAAAAACACAAAGAAACAGAAACAACTAAGTTATATACACCTACTATGTAGCTACAAAAATATAATTAAAAACAAATAAAAACCCTAAGTTCTATGCTTAAATGAATTTGAGAAATACTTGGCTAAACAAAGTTTCTTTATGGCAGGGTTTCCTAGGCCTCTCTCTCTCTCTCTCTCTCTCTAATGCTGTGTGTATTTTTAGATAGAGAAAGTGATATGTATTTCAAACATGTATTTGGCCAAGAGATATACTTTTATAAATGTTATTTTCTCATGAACTGGTTCAGCAGGGAAGTTCTAAACTTGCACCTTCTAATTTGCCATATGATGTGACAATGCATTCTATTCAATTCTGTTCAATATTAGGCAGTAAGGGAGAATGAGTGACAGCTGTTACGACTAACAAAGTGTGACTGCTACTGCTCCATTTCATAATAGCAGCCACTCTATTCATCATCCCAGTCAATCTGACTTTACAAAAATTTTAGTCTCTATATTACAAAAGGACATGGATAAAAATAATTTCTGTAAATATTTCTCATATTACCTTCTTTCAGAAATTTTATAATTCCTTGTGCTTATACAGTTGTTTAGTAAAATTAGATCTAGATGTAGTTATATGTTGACCTAGATTGGAGCTCTAGCCATTGACACTATATTTTTCCCATTGGGAAAAGGGTTCACAGCCCTTTTATTCCTTTAAGCAAATATGTTTCTAGAAACTATTTCCTTGCAATGAGTTTTATAATACACTATAGATAGCGAAGTACTTCATTTTGTTTTTAGAAAGTTCACTGTTCCTTTCGTTATCATTCAAAACTGGTGACAAGAACTAGACAGGAAGAAGAAAAGGGTATTTCTGTCAGTGAAGAATCTTAACTTGCCAGGTTTTCACTTTGAAATGTTATCTTGTCTACAGATTTAATTAGGTCAAATAACCAAGAACGAGACAAGAGTGTAGGTGAATTGTGATTTCAAAGAACATCCTTCTACAAAGCTAATAAAGTTATAGGACTTGCAGTATTCTTTTTTCTCTTTTAATAGGAAAGAATCAAATGTTACTGAAACAAGATTAAACTTGTGGAAATACATTAGCTGTAACATCGTACTGGGTCCTCTGACTAACATTTAAAAAAAGTTGGAGGTTTAGCATGATTACATCTCTAGTGTTACATACTGTAGCACTAGAGAATAAAGTGCTACTTTACAAATCTACACATAGATGTAAAATTAGATCTAGAACCTTAGGAAAGTAGCCAAGGTATGGGGATTGAACATTATGGTCAAATAATCTGTGTTCTTTTGACTGTAACATGGATATGCTGTATTAGCTTGGACTAGTTTCTATCCTGTATGAACCCTATTTTGGACATTATAAAAATATCAGTTTTACCTAATAAGACTTTTTGATAAACATACACAATTGTGTACGTGAAGACATTTCTAAACACTAAAACTATGTACAAATATATGTTATTGGGATTATTTGTATAGATGAAAATAGGTTAACTTTAAAATGGACTCCTACTTTTCCTCAATTTTATATGAAACAAGATCTCTCACCTGCTGTTACATGCCAGGAAATACATTACTGGAAAAGAAAGAAATAGTCATTTTTCTTATGAAATCCATTTTTTTCTAGATAAAACAATTCCTAAACAAATGGTTTTAATTTTATAAACTAAAATTACTAATTGATTAAATAATTTTGGTATCTTGGTGAATACCAGTTTTCTAAAAAATAACTTCTTATGGAACAATTGATATCTATATCTACAGTTACATCTGTATCTAGATTTAAATAGATATAAAAAAATTATCCAGCCTTATTCCTTTTGACATTCCTAACCCTTCATATATTTTACTCTTCTTCAACATTTCTGTTAGAAAAGACTCTCCATATTTCAGTTATTCATATATTACCTTCACAATTTTTGGCATATCTTTGTATCACCTATATAATAATTTACTTAAAGGCATTCTAGTGGAAAATGGTGTCATTTACCATGAACAATAGCAATATACAATGTGCCAAGAACTATTTTAAGCACTTTACAAATATTAATTGATTTAGTCCTTACAATGCTATAAGATAAATCCTATTAATATTCCTATGTTAGAGATGAATATGCTGAGATATATAGGAGTTATGCCCAGGAACTCAGAGACAGTACATGCTGGAACTCAGGTTTGAATTTGGGGCTTGGACTCTCACCCTCTACACAGTACTTCTATAAAACACCAATAAATAACTTAAAAAATGTAAACATATAGATCCAAGTATCACTTGAAAGTATCTTAAACATCACTGTTACAGAATAGTTTTCCTGGGAAGAAGACTCTGAAAAGGAAGGTAGTGGATAGGAAGTGTATTAGGGAGTGCTCTGAGGATCAACACCACTGAGGGAAGAGGATGAAGCAGGATTGAGTAGGGGGAGAAGGTGGGGACAAAGGTGTCAACTCACACAGTGGCTAGCACTGAAGCTAGGATAGCTCCTCAGAGTTACCCCAATTTGGGATGAAGATACCAGGATTTTGCACATCCCTCCCTCACCTTCCACATCAATTATTCATTGAATGCAGTCTGCCCTTAGGAAAGGAGTTTTACCTTGGTCAGGTGACTCTCTTCAGCTGAAATTTAGGTAGTATATACTGGCTATAATCTCAACAATATGGGGCATAAAAAGTCATGAAGATATATTTGTCTTTTACCTAGAAGCTTTGTTGTTTACTTTTCATGATACATATCTCGATAATTTCAAGTATGGTAAGATATAGGACTCGAAGTTCCATTTAGTCATTATGTATACCAAATTTTCCTAGCAGCATTTATGGGTAAAGTCATACTTTCTTTCATTGGTTTTTTGTACTGTTTTTCTCCAAAATCAAGTGACAGTATATAAATGGGCCTGTTTCTAGATTTTATTTAGTTCAAATATTCTTTTCATCTGTCCTTACACTAATACCATACTGTCCACTACTATAGCTGTATAGTAAGTCTTGATATTTCGTAACATCAATACTTCAAACTTTTTCTCTTGTTCAGGATTTTTATAGTTATTCTAGATCCTTTGCATTTACATAAGAATTTTGGAATCAGCTAGCCAATTTCCAAACACACACACACACACACACACACACACAAATGTGCTAGGATTTTGATTTGAATTGTGCTATAAAGACACCCAAAAATGTAGAAGCGACTTTGAAACTGGGTAATAGGTAGAGGTTTGAACAGTTTTGAGGGCTTAGAAGACAGGAAGATGTGGGAAAGTTTGGAACTTCCCAGAAACTTGTTGAATGGCTTTGACCAAAATGCTGATAGTGATATGGACAATGCAGTCCAGGCTGAGGTGGTCTCAGATGGAGATGAGGAACTTGTTGGGAACTGGAATAAAGGTGATTCTTGTTATGCTTTAGCAAAGAGACTGGTGACATTTTGCCCCTGCCCTAGAGATCTGTGGAACTTTGAACTTAAGAGAGATGATTTAGCATACCTGGCAGAAGAAATTTCTAAGCAGCAAAGTGTTCAAGATGTGACCTAGGTGCTCTTAAGAGTGTTCAGTTTTAGGAATTCACAAAGAGATGGTTTGGAATTGGAACTTATAATTAAAAGGGAAACAGAGCATAAAACTTGGGAAAATTTTCAGCCTGACAATGCAACTGGGGGAAGGACACCCTCTTCTATAAATTATGTTGGGATAACTGGCTAGCCATGTACAAAAGTATGAAACTGGACCCCTCCCTTTTACCATATACAAAAATTAACTCAGGATATATTAAAGATGTATATGTAAGACCTCAAACAATAAAAATCCTACAAGAAAATCTAGAGAATATCTTTCTCTACATTGGCCTTGGTAAAGAATTTTCAGCTAAATCACCAAAATCCATTGCAACAAAGCAAAAATTGACAAATGGGACCTAATTAAACTAAAGTTTTCTGCACAGAGACAAACAGACCAACAAACATACAAAAACCTGTAAACACAGTAAACACATTGGGAGAAAATATTCACAAACTTTACATCTGACAAAGGTCAGTATTCAGAATCTATCAGGAACTTCAACAAATCAACAAGTCAAAAACAAACAATCTCATTAAAAATGGACAAAGGACATGAAAAAACACTTTTCACAAGAAGATGTAAAAGCAGCCAACAAACATGAAAAAAATGCTCAACATCACTAATCATTAGAGAAATGCAAATCAAAACCACAAGGCAGTACCATCTCATGCTAGTCAGAATGGCTATTATTAAAAAATCAAATAATACCTGATGCTGGCATGGTTGTGGAGAAAACCAAACTTCTACACTGTTGGTGGGAATGCAAATTAGTTCAGCTTCTGTGGAGAGCCATTTGGAGATTTCTCAAAGAACTTAAAACAGAGCTTCCATTTGACCCAGCAATTCCATTACTGGGTATATACTCAAAAGAAAATAAATCATTCTACCATAAAAGACTCAAGCATGCATATGTTCATCATAACATTATTCACAATAGCAAAGATATGGAATCAATCTAGGTGCCCATCAACCGTGGACTGAATAAAGAAAATGTGGTGCATATATATCATGCAGCATTAAAAAACAATGACATCCTTTCTTCTGCAGCAACGTGGATGCAGCTGAAGGCAATAATCCTAAGTAAGTTAATGCAGGAACAGAAAACAAAATACCATATGCTGTCACCTGCAAGTGGGAGAGAAACATTGAGTATACATGGACATAATTATGGGAAACAATAAACACTGTGAGGGTGAGAGGGAAGGGGGATTGAGTTGAAAAACGACTTATTACGTCCCATGCTCACTACCTGCATGACGGGATTCATACCCCAAACCTCAGCATCATGCAATATACCCATGTAACAAACCCACACATGTTCCCTCTGTAGAGAATATAAAAGGTGAAATTACTTTTTAAAAGACTCCTTATGTTGAATATACAAAAATCAATCCCATTTCATTATATTGGTAATAGATAATTGAAATTTGACATTAAAAATGTCATTTACAAATACAACAAAAATTCTGCAGTTGTTAAATAAAAATTTAACAAAACACATGCAAGATCTATATAGTAAATACTACAAAACCCTGATGAACAAAATCCAGTAAGCCCAAATAAATAGGAAGTGTATTATGTTTATTGATTGGAAGACCTAATATTGTTAAAATGGCAATGTTCTTTAACTTGATATATAGATCAAATGAATTTCCAATCTATGTCCCAATATGCTTTTTTGTAGATATTGACAAGCTTGTTCTAAAATGCATATGAAAAGACAAAAGAACAGTAATGTCCAAAAAATTTTTGTAAAAGAAGAGCAAAATTGGAAGATGTACACTAACAGTTAAGGATAAACTTAAAACCTACCTAAATTTGTATTGGCTAAAGATAGACATATGAATCAGATGAGCACAAGGGAAAGCCCAGTTTTAGACACACAAATATAATCAACTGAGGTTTTGTGTTCTCAAGAAATACAAAGTATATAATTCATACAAGCAAGATCCACTTATGGATGATCAAATTAGATGGTGAAAGCTCAAAGACAAAGAGAATATTTGCATCTGCTCAGTGTATTTCTGTGAAATATTTATTAAATACAAACAGAAAATACTAGTATTACAGTGATGAAACCTGCAGGATACCACCTCAATCCTATGATAAAGATTATCATCACTGGTAATAAAATATATCAACATCATGTATCCCATGATAAAGAGACACTGAAAAGGGGAAATAGTCTCTCTGATATTATTCCCCAAAATATATATTCTCAATCTTATCATAAAATAATCAGGCAAACTCAAATTGAGGTACATTCTATAAAATAATTGACTATACTCTTCAAAGGTGACAAAGTCGTGAAAGACAAAGAAAGGCTAAGGATTTGTCACAGATTGAAGGAGACTAAGAGATAATGGCAGCATCTAAATGCAATGTGAAATCTTGGATTGTATTCTGTGAAATGAAAGAACAGCAGTGGAATAATTGACAAATTTGAATACAATATATAATTTAATTATCTTGTTCCAATGTTAATTTCCTCATTCTGATAAGTGTACATTTTCAATAATAAGTTATAAAAAATTTGTCAGTTGAAAAATATCATTTCTGGCATTATTCCAGATGTCATTTGTTTTTGTGTTTTGTTACTAAAAATCTATTGCATAGCATGTAATTTCTATAAGATCATGGGAGTGTTTTTTTAATTTAAGGTAAATTTGGGTAAGTAATTTGATGAGTTTTGGTTGCTACTTTACAAAAAGCAGAACAAGGAGGATATCAAAACTAGACAGTTAGCTTATGTTAATTCCTAGAAAAATCATTGATATATCATTAGAATAATGTAAAATGCTTAAAATAAAAGCAAACATGACAAGTAGCAATAGCACAGATAATTAAGAGCTAGTTCTGACATGATAATCTAGTTTTATTTTGCTAAATTCTTAGATCTTTGAAAATGTGTAATATATTCTTTATTTTCAACAAAGCATTGGATAAATCTATCATATCATTTTTGTACAAGTATGTGTATTTTAGTACACTGAACATTTATATCCCAAACTTCTGATAAATGATCTTTACAGATTTTCAATAATTATAGTCACTTGCTTCCTTGTGCTTTCAATTTTATTGTATATCTTCCAGCTTCTATTAATATTCACTAGGCAAAACCAGAACCATGATGAATTAGTCAGTGATTGTTGCATTAATACTGAGTAGCAACTAACCCTGTAATCTCAGTGTCTTACAACCAAAACATTTATTTTATTTATTTTTTTGTTCATGGATCTGCTTATCAGCTGGGCATTTTAGATTTTTGCATCAGATTAAGGACTGCTCTATATACACATTCTGAGACATGGCTAGAACATGTTCTTCTCATTGTGGTTAGAAGATGCACAAGAGGGCAAGTGGAAATCCAATATACCTCTTAAGTTCTCAACTTGTATATTATCACCTAAATCCACATTCCGTTGGCCAAATTAAGTCACATGGTTATACTCATTATCAGTGGAGATGGGAAATATACTCTGCCTACCTTAACATGGGATGCATCAATGTCAAATCAAAATCAAAGCAAGGGCCCTGATTACCTAATAATAAAGAGGAGTGAAATATCTGGAACAGTGACCCAGTCTACTACATCAGGCATAAGCCAACTCTCTGCCCTTTCTACACTTGCACACAAATAGCTGAACATGGCTGGAGGACAAAGAAAGCAAAAAAGAAAGCTCTGACTTTACTTCCATTACTAAGACTAAATTGTCTGTGCCACCATCTAAAGCCAACCCCTCTACTTGAACCCTAGATTCTACCTATTCCAGTTTTTCAATGATCATACCCCTCAATTATCCCTCATGTCACCTATATCTACCTATATCAATGTTTCCCTCTTTTAGATTATTCCTACAGTATATACCAGCATGTTACAATATCTATATATATAAATAAACACTGTGATCCCATCGGCCAAACAGTTACTTCTCTTATGAATCAAAATTCCTAGAAAGAGTTGTCTGTATTCACGGTCTGTACTTCTTTACCACCAATTTTCTAACTTACTTCATTGAAGACTTAATCCAGTCAACTTTACTGAAACTGCTTTTGTTAAAAAAATTCAGGGCTTCCATGCTGCAAAATTTAAAGGTTAATTTCTTTATCTTACATTCTCTCTCAATAGCATTTAATATAATTGACTTTTCTCTCCTTCTTGAAATGTTATATTCACTTGACTTTTTTTTTTTTTGTAATCTGTCATTGTTCACTCTTCCTAAGTCTTCTTTTCTGCTCTTACATGCTATCATAACTCTAAATTTTGGCTGGATTGTGGACTCACTCCTGCCTCTTCTTTAATTATATTATCTTCCTGGTCATTTATTGCAGTCTTATGGATACCATCTATACATTGTGGCTTCCTTATTCATATTTTCAACTACAAACTCTCTCCTGAGTTATAACTGCACATTTTCTTCTTCACATGGTTTTCCAGTACAGTTCTCAAACTAAATATTATTCTTGATATATTTACCCCTTCATCCTCTTCCTAATTTACTCCCCAAAGATTTTTCCGTATCAGTTAATGGCACCATTATTTATCTAGTTTTATCTTGCCAAAAACGTAGGAGTTGCACTTAATTTATTTTTGTCTCACTGCAAATTTCCAGCACATCAGTAAATGCTGATAGTAAAGCCATCAAGATGTGTCACATTTCTGACCACTTCTTACTACCTCCACCACTTAGACCCTCATCTATACCACCTGAGCTGCTGCAACAGCTTCCTTAGTTTAGTCTTGCACCATGCAGTCTATTCACACAGAACCCAGAGTGATATTTTGTAACAAAAAATAAATTGGATCATATCAACATGTTGTTTAAAACCTCCTTGTAATGTGATTTTGTAGGCTTAGAATTTTTGTTTTAATTCTCAGACTCTGATAAGCTAAAATATGTTCTAAGCCATGCATTAGGAGCTGTGTGGTACACTTTAAATATGAAAAGTTCTGTTTTATGATAAACACATATTGAGTTGCTTATTATATTTACTTTTTATTGGAAAAATATATCAAATTCTAATTCCAGGTAGATATTATATTCAACCAGTAAGTTTAATTAAAATATTTGATTATTTCAAATCTTTATTTAATTTAAAGTAAAATTTCTGGAAATAACAAAATACGTTGGATAAGAAGAGTTTAAAATGAAAATCAATCCATCAAATGCAGTCGGAGCTCTATCTAATATGTCAAAAATTTAATTACAACTGAATTAAAATTATCTTTTTTTTCTTTTAGCTAACATTCCTATGTATATTTAAGTCTAAATCTAATATTAAATGAATAGAAGTTGTCATGTCTCCATAAGTAGGAAATAAGTACACAAATGAAACTCTCTACTGTTATCAGCTTTGTGGGCAAGTCAAAATTAATTCTTACAGAAAGGATTAGATTTATGTTTTTTCAGTTATCTTATAAAAGGAAAATGATGAATGCATTCTATGAAAACATTCATTTTAGAGTTTTCCTATTTTGACTGGGCACAACCACACATTACTTTTTGTCACTGTTAATTCTTCCTGACTTCTGGTAGCTATAATGGGTATCCTTTCTGAAGCACTGGGCATATGCTGGAATCCCTGCCCCTGTCAAGGAGAGGAAGAAGCCATCGTTGACTATTGTTCATTTTATTATTGCATATAAATGGTGCTGTGATATTTGTCACAACTTTTATCAGGAAGAAAACTAGTAGGAGTAAAATGGCAAATGATGAGACAAGTATTTTGCAACCGAGTACTCAATTCCTGGGTATATTAGCAAACTCTCCACATATGACATTAGTGTGTTATTAGTGAGGGCTAAATTTTGGGACTGCTAAGCCCATATACAGCAAAGTATATACATAGGTTTAGGTAATTAGAGTGTGTTGAATAATTAGTGGATTATTTTCAGGCCATCAGCAAATCTTTATATGTAATGTTTATTTTCAAAGCTATCAATTCTGTCCCATCTCCAATGTCACATCTCCAGAAGGTAGTTGGGAGTGTGAGATTTTCCTACCACTATCTATCTTACTTCCATGTGGAAGCATCTTATTATACATTTATCTCTCTTTATTCCGTTACCATGTGAATACCAGTTCTTTTGGGTCATCCTTCATCCTTTGCATTCATATCTATCCCAAAGTACCGCATACATCTACATTTTTTTTTACCATAGTTCTCCTTTCCTAATCCTAAAACTTCACCATACCATTAATTCAAACTCATATTCTATCATCAGAAAAATACTGCCTATTCTCTACATCAGCTTACCTGAACTTTCTCTGTACTTTCTTGGAAGCTGACTCTTCCCTGAGTAGATACTTCTTCCCCTACAGCCTTTCTAAGCTGTGGCTTTTTCCCACACACTCACAATCCTGGGTATGGAGGTAGGATAGGTGTCCTCCTTCTTCTACATTTCTGCTTCTAGACCATTCTCCCTCTCTCCTAAAAATCTCTACTTTTGATTTTTCAACCATCAAAGAAAATGTCTGTAGCTCCAACACTATATTTCTTAAAATTCTGTTTGACTTCAATATCCACATAGTTGATCTCTTCTATAACTGTTGTACTTTCCCTCACTTACCTGCTCTTTACCCAATTTGGCCATGCCTATGTTCAGACTCTGTACTCTCATTCCCAACAACTTCAATCCCTCCATAATCTCCATTTCAAGTGTCTCATTCTCTTACTCCCACCTCCTCTCTTTCCAGTTCATTCCCTCTAGTACTGCAATTCTGGAACATACTCACAACTTGCCCTTTCTCATACCTTCACTTCACCAAATCAATTTCATGGTCCATAGGTATAATAAATCTCTTGCATATAGTCTCATCTTCCTTGCTTCCTCAGTATCCCTTTCCCCTACCTTATGTAATAGTTGTAATTGTGAATGGCGAGCTCATCTATGTCTGTCTCTGTTCAGATAAATGTAGCTGAATAAAAATATACAAATGTGCTGAAAGGGATCACATTAAATCCATGACCACTAAATATAAATTGTTCCCTAAGGAATTCTTGCAGTCATATTACATTTCCTGAGCCCTCTCACTCTTGACAATTCCATCCACCTAACTCCTTCCTCATACCTCCAAAATCTACATTCTCAGTTTTAACTAATGACCTAGAGTACTAATTCATTGAGAAAAATACAGGCTACAGGTAATCAAATGAGAACCTCCAAAAGTTTCCACAATCTCAATGAAACAGACGACTGTACTTGTCACCATATGGTCTGCCTTCCCTCCTGTTACAGTGGATGAATTCCTGTTACCCTTTTCTTTAGGTCCATATATAATTGTACACTGATTCCATCTGTGATGACTCTAGATATCCTTTTTTATCAGTAGCTTCATAAATTTTTTCTCTTCTAAATTTTTCTAATTTTTATATAAAGTTGTGCAATTTTACTTGTATTAAAAATTAATGCTTATCCTCACATCATCTCCTACAAGATATCACCCGATTTTGTGTCTTTCCTTTATATTAAAGCTCCTAAAAATTGATGACACCTGAAGAGTTAAGTACTCCGATTCCAAACCTCCCACTTTTTTTTTTCTTGAGCCAGTTCAATCAGGCTATTTCTTAACACTGTATCAAAGCAACACTTATCAAGGTTTATATGATCTCTGTGTTGCCAAATTTAACTATGAACTCATTCTCCTAATCTTACCTCACCTCAACCCCTGCAGCCTGAAATAGTTTTTCAGTTACCTTCTAGGATATCACACTATCCTAGCTGTTTTCCTACCTCACATCCTGCAAAGTGTTGCTTTCTTTTGCTTGTGGCTTTTGATCTCAAATACTCTAAATGTTGGAGTATTACAGAACATGGTGTTTGGTTCTTTTACAGCAGTCTATGATGAATTTTATGGATCTCTGTCTGTGTTCATACCATAGGTGATCTCATCCAGGCTCATGGTTTTAGATGCCATGTGTCTGTTAGTCATTCTCAAGTTTTTAATTTTTTTCCAACCCACAAACATTTTAAAATCTGGGCTTAAAAATTCAATGGCCTACATATTATCTGTATTTACATATCTAATTGAAATCTCTAAATTTTACATGTCCCAAAACAAAATAAATCTCTCCAAAACACTTTGTCCTTCAGTTTTACTTGTCTCATGAATTGCAACTCTGCCATGATAGATACTAACACAAAATATCATGGTGTCATCCTTGCTCTCACCTTTCTCTCACATCACCCAACCAACCTGTCAACAAGTGCTACCAACATTTTTAAAAAATGCATCCTGAATATTCCTCTTCTTAACATGACATCTACCTCTACCAAACTACTTTAAATTATCATCTTATCTGTCACCTAGTTTGATAAGCTAAACAGATACCCCCTGCCTCAAAAATATATCAACTTTCTAATCCCAAGAAACTATGAATATTACCTTATATGGCAAAAATCACCCTATATAACAAAAGGGATGATTAAATTAATGATTCTAATAGGAGAGGTTTATGCTGGATTATCTAGGAGGGCCCTAAATAGAATCACATGTATCCTTATAAAAGAAAGGCAGAGGGTGTTTGGACAGACACAAAGGAGAAGGCAATATGAAGACAGACTAAAGAAAGATACAGTCACAAGCCAATGAATACCAACAGCCACCAAAATTCTGAAGAGACGAAGAACAAACATTCCCCTAGAGCCTTTAGAAAGAACACAGCCCTACCAACAATCTGATTTCTAACTTCTGGCCTACAGAACTCTAAGAGAATCAATTTATTTTTCTTTAAGCCACCCATTGTGTGGTAATTTGTTATAGCAGTCACAGGAAACTAATACAGCCTCAAGATTCCAGGTCACATCTCCTGGAACCTGTGAATGTTATGAAATATCACTCTTATGTTTTTGTTATTTATTATTTATTGTATTCATCTGTTTTGTGTTCCTATGAAGAAATTCCAGAGACTGGGTCATTTATAAAGAAAAATGGTTCATTTGGCTCATGGTTCTGTAGGCTGTACAAGAAGCATGCCACCAACATCTGCTTCTGGTGAGAGCCTCAGGCTGCTTCCACCCACGGATGAAGGTGAAGGGGAGCCAGAGTGTGCAGATCATATGGTGAGAGAGGAAGCAAGAGAGAGGGGGAGAGGTACCAGTCTCTTTTAATAACCAGCTTTCATGGGAACCAATAGAGTGGAAACTCACTACACCCTCCAAAAGAGGGCATTAATCTATGTATGAGGGATCTTCTTCCATGATCCAAACACTTCCCGTTAGGCCCCACCGCCAACACTGGGGATCAAGTTTCAACATAATATTTGGCTGGGACAAGCAAACCATATCCAAATTACAGCAGTGTTATGGCACAGTTGATCTTAAAAAGGGAGATTATCCAGGTGGGCCTAATCTAATCACATGAACCTGTGAAAGTAGAGAACTTTCTCCCATGCTGGTGGCAGAAGAGGAAGACAGAAAAAGAATTCAAAGAGATTTGAAGTATGAGAATAATTCTACACACCATTTGTACCTTTGAAAGTTGAGTGAATCAAGAGCTAAGTAATATAGATCTACATGCTAAGAATGATCAGAGGATGTGTGACAAACAGCAAGGAAAAGGGGAACTTGGATCTACAACAACATAGAACTTAATTTTCCCACATTCTAATTTCTAGAACCTGTGAATGCTAACTAATATTGTAAAGATTTTTCAGATGTGATTAAGCCAAGGATTTTTGAGATGAAGAGATTACACTGAATTATCCAAGTAGACCCTAAATTCAGTCATAGGTATCCTTATGAGAGCAGAGGGAGTTCTGAGACACACATAGCAGAAGATCATGTGATGGTGAGGCAGAGATTGGACAGATGCAGCCAAGAAATATTGGCAGCCACCAGGAGCTGGAAGAGGCAAGAAGCATGTTCTCCTTCAGAAAATACAGAGTGAGTACAGCCCTGCCAACATCTTAGTTTTGGCCCAGTGATACTGATGTCAGACTTCTGGCCTCCAGATCAGTAAGACTACAAATTCCTGTTGTATTAAGTCATCCAGTTTGTGGTAATTTGTTACAGCAGCCACAGGAAATAAATACATCTAGCTATTCACAATAGCATCCTAACAGTTGTCACTGCTATCTCAGGTAATTGCCATAGTGTGTTCTATGAACAGAAACAGTCAACGGAAAATTAAGTCAGATCACGACTCTACTGTAGTGATGCTGAAGTTTTCCTGTGGTTAGAAAAATCCCTATTGTCACTTATAAATACACTTCGTTATTGTTATTGATAGTGGCATTAAGTATCCACAATAGTTTACTTATATTGAGTTTTACATTTTAATTTTAGCAACACTTTCATTAACTCAAAGTATAGAACTAAGAAAATAATAATATATGGAAAAAGATGTATTGTGAATTGCTTATAAATATTGCAATGGAAAAAAATCATATTTGACAAAATATTTTTAAAATATTTTTATTCATCAGACTTATGGTTTGGCCAAGATAGCGTATCCCAATTCCTTCCAAGTTCTCCCACTTACAACGAAAAACCCTTGGCATAATACAACACACAAGCATAGGAAGGCAGAAAGGTAGAAAAAAGGTAAATGAGAGGTAGACCTCAGAATCTACAGAAGTCTGAAGTGGGTGGATCACCTGAAGTCAGGAGTTCCAGATCAGCCTGGCCAAGATGATGAAACCCTGTCTCTACTAAAAATACAAAAAATTAACTGCACGTGGTGGTGGGTGCCTGTAATCCCAGCTACTAGGGAGGCCGAAGGAAGAGAATCACTTGAACCCAGGAGGCAGAGGTTGCAGTGAGCCAAGATTGCACCAAAGCACTACTCCGGCCTGGGCAACAAGAGTGAAACTCTGTCTCAAAAAAAAAAAAAAAAAAAAAAAGAAGAAAAGAAGAAGAAGAAGAATGACACAACAGTGAGTTCCCTGAATTTTCTTATCACGTCTCGTATATCTTAGACAAGGTACTCCAGAAGGCTCCCATCCAGAACTACCAACAAGTAAAGACAAAAAAGTTCCCCCTAAAACCTATTCCCCCTAGCCAAAGGACCTGGAAAAAAGTGGCCTAACAACAGAAAACCTTTCTGACATCACCCACCCTACTCCATCAAAGCATCAGTGGTAAAACCACATGTCACCCACTCCAATAGTTATAGTGGGGACAAGCAGGCCGTTGATTTTTCCACCCCACCCCTGAGCACTTTCATGCCTTAGAAGCAGCACACTCTGATTCCCTTCCCCTTGTATTGTCTGTGGTGCTGATGGGACTAAGTAAGGAAGTAATCTGCCATTCCCCCAGCAGAAGCACACAGTACTGTGATTCTCTTGCCAGAATGGTGTTGGTAGAGGTGTGAAGGGAGCTATTTTCTATTTTCTTCCTGATAGAAACAGATGTATCTCCAAGTACCTTACCAGGGTGGTACCAACAGGGTTAAGTCACAAGTTGAGATTCCATTTCCACTCAGGAACAATGAAATTTAAAGAGCTGGTGCCTGGAGGGAGTAGCCACCAGTATCTGCACTGGTTGTCAGTAAGACTGAGAAAAGTGGTACAAGTTGGTTAGTAAGCAATCAATTTTTCTTTCCATGCCCGTGTTGGCAAGATCCACTAGGGTATAAAGCAAGGCCATGCCCCACCTCAACCCTTTGGATTGAGTGGAGCCCTGTGGGGACCACAGCCTATACCCCATCAAGCATCAGCAAGAAAGAATGAAGGAATTTGAGGCAGGGTAGCTGGCATTGTTTTCTTTCTTCCCATTTGTGATCAAAGACCAGTGGAAACTGAGCCTTTATTCCCACTTGGTATGAAGGAGGTGAAATGAAGTGGTGAGAAGTGAGCTAGTTGGTGTTCTACTGCGTCCCATCTCATATCTTGGTGTCAGTGGGGCACAGCAGGAAGCCAAACTTTCCCTCCCCATCTTCAATGAGGCAGCATGAGTCTCTACAAATTTTGCTTCAAGAAACACTTTTGAATTCTTATGAAACATGAAAAAGTAGAGAATCTCAGAAAAAAATGTTGAATAAAGAACAAAATAGAAGTTATGGAACTCATTAAATATAATACATTAAATATGTATCTTGCCAGATGGGCTCAAGAGTAGAATGGAGATGATCAAGTATAGAATCAGTGAAAGTGAGGAGAGATCAATATAATTTACATGGTCTGAACAACAGAGAGAGCATGGAATTTTACAAAAATGAACAGAGTACCAGGGACCTGTAGGAAAATAACAAAAGAACTAAAATGTATGTCATCAGAGCTCCAGAGGGAGAGGAGAGAGTGGGAATGAAAAATTATTCAAAGAAACAATGTCTGAAAACTTGCTGAATTTGATGAAGCACCTAACCCTACAGATTCAAGAGACTGAGTAAACTCCAATCAGTGTAAAGCAAAAGGAATTCAAGGCAAGACAAATCATCATTAACCTTCTGAAAACTAAAGACACACGCACACAAAACAACCTTGAAAGTAACCAGAGAGATACAGTGAATTACTTATAGGGAAACACCAATTCAAATGACAGTAGATTGCTCACCCCAAACCATGGAGGTCAGAAGGAAGCGGTATACATTATTCAAATACTGAAAGAAAGTAACTGTAAACTGTGAATTCCATATTCAGAAAATATATTCTTTATACATGAGGAGAAAATGTAGATATTCTCATATAAAGGGAAAGAAAGTGAATGTATTTTAAGCAAACCAGTCCATAAAAATAGCTAAAGAATGTTCTCTAAACAGATAAGAAATAATTTTTTAAAAAAGACTTAAAAAGAAAGAATATCAGTATGGATAAACATAATAATATAATAGACTGCCCTGCTTCTCTTCATCTCTTAAATCATATTTGATGATTGAAGTAAAAAATTATACTGCCTTGTACATGTTACATATATACATAGAGAGAGAGAGAGACAGAGAAAGGAATGTCTTAAGACATTGATATTATAAAATGTAGGAAGTATAAGGTTATCTAAATGGAATTAAGGTATATTGACTATATTTTCTTATTTTCTGTATTCTTTATGCTTTGATATCTGAGGTCTTGCTGACTGGGGAGGAACTGCCCCTCTCAGGGTTAGCTAATTTCTAGAGACAGTAAAGAAATCATCTGTGAGAGGATCTATAAGTGCAAAGTAACCAATCCAAAGCCCATACTCCCACACACCTCTTCTATCAGGCTCTTACACTCCACACCAATATTCCTCTACTCTAATCATCCCAAGGCCAGGGACTAGTCAACACGAGATAGCCCTTACAAGCCAGAGCCCAGTGAAATTATTCAAAGTAACCAGTCCTGCACTTGCTTTGTCTGCTTACCTCACCTGTATTTCATCCCATAAAAAAGCAAAATATAGGTTCTTGCCCATTATTTTTCCCCCCTCACAGCTTCCTGAACAACACTGGTACTTCCCTATGTGGCCCTGTATGACATACTATGCTTTGTGCCTTTAGGGATCTGTGAGTGTAAAATAGTTTTTCATGGCAGTCATTGCTATGTCTATGTGTCTTCCTATATCTGACTGAAACAAGTCTCAAGTACATTTTAAAACATAAGGTTTGCTTGTTTTGCTTAAAGTAGTAAAACATTGATACCAGTAGACAGTGATAAGTTGCCTATGTATATTAAATTCCTATTTAAAACCACTAAGAAAATTATATGAAGTGATATGCTAAAATTATAAATAAGTTGGAATCCCAAAAGATATTCATGCAACCCATAGCAATATCACTACAGATAACATCAGACATTAAAGAAATAAAGCAGTACTATGAACAACTCTATACACATAATTCCAACAACTTTAATGAAATTTATCCATATTTAGGAAATTAAAAAACTACCAAAATTTACCAAAGATGAAATAGACAATCTGAATAGTCATATACTATTATTTAATAAATTGAATTCATAATTTAAAACCTTCCTAAAAGAAATCTTCAGGCCTAGATAGCTTCGCTGGTAAATTATCCCAAACATTTAAAGAAGAGTTAACACCAATCCTTTGCAAACTCTTCCGGAGAAGAGAAGATGAAAGAAAACTTCCAGACTCATTCTATGAAGCCAGCATTACTCTGATACAAAAATCAAAAACATGTAACAAGAAAGTAAAAATACATTCTAATGTTATTCATGAAATTAGTCACAAAATATCAACAAATTAAATCAATCAGTATATAGCAAAAAGTATACACCATGATCAGAGAGTTTATTCCAGAAATAAAGGCTGATTTAATATTTGAAATTCCATTAAGGTAATCTTATCTGTTAAAAGATGAAGGCAGAAAAATTACATGATTATGTCCATTGGTACAGGGTAGAGTTAGAAACAAACCAATATCCATTCTTTATTTAAAACAAATACTCTTTGCAACCTAGGAGAATCAATAGCTTCCTCAACCTGGTAAAGCGCTTACATAGTAAACCTATAGCTAACATCACGTTCAGTGATGAACATTGTATACTTTCCCCCTAAAATAGGTAGTAACATAAGAATCCCCATTCTCCCCACTCTTATTTAACATACTAGTGAAAGTCCTAGGCAGTACAATGAGGCAAGCAAAAGAAACAAAATATATACAAAATGTAAAGGAAGAAATAAACTGTCCCTATTTTCAGACCAGGTTTGTCTACTAGAAAACTCCAAGAGACCTATCAAAAAAAAGCATGTATAAGTAAGTTAATTCACCAAGTCACAGTATAGAAGAACAACACAAAAAATCAATTGTATTTATATATACTAGCAACAAAATGTAGAAACTGAAATTTAAAACTCAATACAATTGATAATCTTCCAAAATAATGAAAAACTAAAATAAAAATCTAACAAAACCTATTTAGGATGTATATGCAGAAAATAACAAAATTAAATGATTTATAAATAAATAAAGACATATGCCATTTTCATTGACTGGAAGACTCAATATAGTAAGGATGTCAGCGCTATCTAAATTGATCTATAGATTTCCTGCAATTCCTGTCAAGGTACTCATACCTTACACAAAAATTAACATAGTGCTCAAAAGACATTTCTTAGATTTCTCCAATAGCAAGCTCCATAAGGGGAAAAATTAATAAATAAGACATCCTCAAAACTAAAATTTTTCCCTATGATAGCCGATGAGAAGATGGTGAAATTGAAAGCTAGAAACTGGGAGAAAGTAGATCCAAATCACATATCTGACAAATGGTTTGTTTCTAGAATATGTAAAGAATGACAAAAACTTGATAATAAAATAAAATCCAACTAGAAAATGGGCGAAAACAAATGAAGGGACATTTCACCAAAGAGATTATACCGATGGTTAATAAACACATTTTGAGAGGTGTTCAACATCATTAATCTTTAGGGCAATGTAAAATCAAACAGCAGTGGGATTTCACTACAAGCCTACCAGAATAGCTAAAATAAAGGACAATGACAACAACAAATGTTGGCAAGGATGTAGAGAAACTGGATCACTCATACATTGCTGGTCAGAATATAAAAGGGTACAGCCAGTCTGGAAAACTCTTTTTATAAAGTTACAAGTGCAACTAATACACTATCCAACCATTGAACTATGGGAAATTTATCTCAGAAAATTGAAAATATGTATTACCCCAGAACATGTGACTGAATATTCTTAGCACATTTATTCATAATAGTGGAAATCTGTGAACAACCCAGATGACTTTCAATGTGTGACTGGTTAAACAAATCCTAGTTTATCCATACCATGGAGTACACTTAGAAATAGAAAAGAATGAAGCACTGATAAACACAGCAACTTGATTGAATGTCCAGGGAAATATACTGAGTGAAAAAGCCAACTGCAAAAGGTTGCATACAGTATGATTTCATTTATGCAACATTCTTGATGTGACAAAATTATAGAAATGGAAAACAGATTAGTGGTTGTAGTAATTCCGGAATGGAATGGGGTAGGAGTTGGTGGTGGCTATAAAAAGCCAACCTGAGAGATTCCTGTGGTGGTGGAACTTTCCTATATCTTGACTGTATTAATATAAGTATTCTGATTTTTCTTCACTATAATATTACAAGATGTCATCATTGGAGATAATTGGGTAAAGAGTACATGGAATCTTTCATTTCTTACAACTGTATGTGAATCTATAATTATCTCAAATATTTTTGTATTAGAAAAATATATCATAATATGAGAAAACAGTGTAAAGGATGAAGACATACACTATACTTGGCATTTGTAATACCTTATCATAAATTTGTTTAATATAGTCGCTGACTTGGCATCCATTTTTGGGCCTGACGTAAGTTATTTGAAACCCAGTCATGCAGGTGGCCTAGTTAAGACTTCCTCTCCGCTTGTGTTTTTTTGCTATTATAACCCACTTGTTTCTCATCTCCACTGGCCCAAAACCCAAACCCAACATATTCTCTCTCTCTGTCTCTCTCTCTCTCTGTCACAGACACACACACACACACACACACACACACACACACACACGCATACACTCACATTCTCCACCAGCTGGTTGAACTCCAAGGAACTTGCCATTGGTCCTCTGCCTTCATGCCTGACTTCTCTGGGACCTGTGAATAATAGATTTCTTCTGTTTCTTGCATTTGGTTTCACCTCCTCATTGTGTCTCACCCAACACACACACCTGAATCTAACTCGTCACCCGTCAGGGCTCTCCTAGACTGTGACTATTTTGGCTAATGTCCACTATCAATAGATAGATCTCAAGACCAAATTTGAAAGAGCCATAACAATAAAAATTATAACATATCTAATTTATAAAAGATAAAATATTCATCATTTATATTTATATGATTGCTAATAACCAGCGCTCAACTGTCAGAGTTCTAGCGTCAGCATTTAGAAAAGAAACATTTATATTTTCTTTCCTTGGGAGATATAATTGCTGTGACTCATGTCATGTTGATTTTAGTTGACATGTATAATTTAGTTTGACAATAAATAAGAAAAATATTATTTGAAAAATAATATGTTTTTGAAATAAAAGGCTACTATTTATAAATTGGAAAAGGTCTTCAAGAACCCAGTGTTTAGTGACATATGATGATGTTTACTGCTGCTTTACGTAAAGCATGCCAGGATCTCCAGATAATTGTCATGGAAGTTTATCAAATTACATTGGCAGCTAAGCATGGTTTCACATTTTAAAATAAACCTTCTTCCCTACTATGTCAAATATTCAATTTTCCACCCAACTTAGCTCAGGTTTCAATTATATAGATTTGTAATTATGATTTATAGCATAAAGCGTGTGGGTTTCCTAGCTAGTCAGTGAAGCTGCTGATTTTATTGAAAAACACAGGGTTGTAACTCTCATTACGCAAAGATGCCTGGCAGCGTGCCCTTTTAAAAAAAAAATATCTATAACCTGAAATTTAGACCTATTTATACCACCAGACTATTTCTATGAAGAGAGCAGAAACTGAATCTATTAAAATCACTTGTAAGTGTCCGGTTTTATTAAATGGAACACAAAGCACAGTGTCATTTCTCTTTTCTGTCATTTTATGCAGTTTCCTTCAATTCAGAAATACAGGTAAATATTATAACAAAAAGAGGACTAATACCTGCTTAGGAGTTATGAATACAAGGCCTTTACAAGAGGTAGATTAGTAGGTGGATATATATAGATAGTAGAGAGAAAGGGAGGTAGATAAATAGGTAAAATGTGTGTGAGTGATGAACTTGTGATGGGACGTCATTTTCCTTTATTGAAATTTGCTATAGTAAAATTTCCTGTAGTTAATTGAAACCTGAAGACTGCTAGTGACATGTAACACTTTCGCCCCTTTTCTCACTGATACTCCTCCTATTTTATTAAGAATATAGAGGCAAAACAGAGGCAAATTGTCTGTTTCTGTCATTACACATTAATAGATCAGCTTAATTTTATGTGCATCCATGTGCCTTGCCATCCCTCACATTACATCAAAAAAGGACTCTGTGCTCTTATTGGCTAGTCCTCCACCAGTTTACTGAATCTGGTACCTACTCAATCATGTGAAGCTGTCCAATTTTCTCCTCTGTTTTCCATAATACATTTTTTTTTTTTTTTTTTTTTTTTGAGACGGAGTCTCGCCCTGTCGCCCAGGCTGGAGTGCAGTGGTGCGATCTCGGCTCACTGCAAGGTCCGCCTCCCGGGTTCAGGCCATTCTCCTGCCTCAGCCTCCCCAGCAGCTGGGACTACAGGCGCCCGCCACCTCGCCTGGCTAGTTTTTTTGTAGTTTTAGTGGAGATGGGGGTTTCACCATGTTAGCCAGGATGGTTTCGATCTCCTGAACAATCCACCCGCATCAGCCTCCCAAAGTGCTGGGATTACAGGCGTGAGCCACCGCTCATAACCCGACCTTCCATAATACATTTTTAATGGATTTTTCTTATCAGAATATGCATGTTACAATAGCACTCAGTTTAAAAGTCATACTGCTCTTTATCCCCTGACCCTATCACTGTCATCCCATTTCTCTGATCCTCCTTGATAGCAAAACTATTTGAAAGCCTGACTGTATTTACTGCCCTCACTTCTTATATCATTATCTCACCCAAGCTAATCCAGTTTTATTCACCATCATTCTCTTTTACTCTCTAATACTGCTCTTTTAATTAACTAGTAACCTAACATGCCATAATTATCCGTCATATGCAGTCCTCATCTTGCTCAATCCATGAGCACTACTTGACACACTTGATCTCTCACTGTTTTGGAAACAGTTGATCTCCAGGAATCAATTCTCCCTTTATTCTTCTTCTATTTCTTTAGTGAGCCCTGCTCATTCTCCTTTGCTGTTCCTGCCCCCCTAATTTCCTAGAAGCTATCTTCTCTTTTTATTTCTATCCACATTCATTTCTGATGGGATCTCATTTAGTCACACATGAAATATCAACTTCTAAATTGATAGCCCCCGTCTCAACCTCTCCTTTAAATCCAGACTCATATATCCTCCAGCTATCTCAATATTCCCCCTACAGATATCTGTGAGGCTTCTCAAACTTCTTTAGGTGCTCTGCTCAAGTGACACCTTATCACAAAGACCTTTCTGGAACACCCTGTATTAATGTTGATTTCACTGTCTAACCTTTAACTGTTTTATGTAACACCATAAGTATTATACATTTTATTTATTTATTAATGTCTACTCTCACTTGCCAACACATTCTGGAATCTCTGACTCAAGAAAACAGGAGATGTGTTTTCTTTAATATTTTATCCTCAGTGTTTATTATAATGCACAACACGTAAGTATTTTCTAAACGATTAAACAGAAGAATAAAGTAATGTAGAATAAAAACCATATTGCACAAAATGGAATTATCTAGACAGGCCTGGGGTTGTACCCTTGCCGTAACAAAACCTTGATGTGTATATTATATTAGCTTCCTTTTTTATATGAAGGAAATCTCACTTATAAATATAAATAACTTTCCTGATTTCCCAGAAATAGTGAATAATTGAGCACAGAATTAAACTTCTCTTAGTACAGTGCAGAGGAAGAGGAAGACATGATGATTGATCAATAAGATATATTAGTTATAGTAGTAATAGTAGGAGACATTATTTTATCTTAAAATTATCTGCGGGTAATTTAATTAAAATTAAAACCAGCTACTTTCCTAGAAAAATATACAGTTTCTTAATAATTTTTTAAATCTTAGTTGTTTTTTCAACATATAAAGAAAAATGTTATCATAGAGTAATAGAGATGGAAGAAGCATTAAGATATTCTATTCTAAACACACGTGTAAAGCCAGAAACCCTTCCCTATTATAAATGTCAGTGGTTACACAATGTGTGCTTGACAGTCCTCAATGTCAGGAAACTTTCTCCTTCATTGTGCCTCCTATCAACAGTCTCTGATAATGGATTGTTCACTCATTTTGAGCCAGTAGTGAAGTGTTCACAGTAAAAGCAATTTTTGCTTTAAGTATAATTTTATTATTTGTGCTAATGTATTGTTAAAAAGAAAACATAAAACTTGAACTCACAGGTACTTAGCCCATGTTGTAAAGTTTACCTTAGCAATCATATTTGCACTGAATAATCCCAAAACCTACTTTAAAAGCATTATGTCATGTCTCAAACTGAAAATTTTTCTAAGAAGCATGGATTTGTGTTTCTTCCCCAGTTGCGTGTATGAGTAATGTGACCTTCTACTTATGTTTCCTTTTTCTATACTATTTCCTTTGACAGTGTCTACTTTGGATAACCTTCCATTAAATCAAACATTAGCTAGCTCTCTGAAAGGTTAACAGGGTGAAACAGCAACAGTCTCTTAATTCTTTCGGAGAAAAATGTAATCCCTTAAATGCCCTTCTCGCTATTCAGTAGATACTTCCATTGGGTCAAGGGGGTATAGGTAGGAAAGGGAGAATGGTTCATCCCTAGCTTTTCCATCATCATAGCAACCAAATGGCAGTCAGATGATGTTTTTCTATCTGCCCTATGTTTTGAGTGCAAGAAGTTAGAATCTCTGTAAGTAAATTTAATGACATCCATGCCACAGACTCTGGGATAATATATAAAAAGAAAAGATAATCTCACGAATTAGTTTGCTAGGGCTGCCATAACAAAATGCTACAGACTGACTTAAATGAAATTTTCTTTCTCACAGTTCTAGAGGCTACAAGTCCAATGTCAAGGTGTCAGCAGGTTTGATTTCTTCTGAGGCCTCTTTCCTGGGCAAGCTGTGTCTTCATGTGGTCTTTTATCAGTGCATTTGCCCCCAGTGTCTCTCTGTGTTCAAATTTTATCTTCTTATAAGGTCACCAGTCATATTGGATTAGAGCCCACACTAATAACCTAATTTTCACTTAATCAACTCTTTAAAGGCCTAACTTCCAAATACAATCACATTAAGAAGTACTGGGGATAAGGTTTCAACATATGAATTTTATGTTGGGGGCACAATTCAGCCCCTAACATCTCAGAAGAACCAGTTACAGGATGGGACTCTCCTTCAAACCACCAATAGAGTAATTATGTCCTATTTTTATTTAAAAAAAAATTAACTACTGGAAATACGAAGTACTCATATGGAAAAATACATCGATTTTATGTTTGAAAATGGTTAATGAAAAGTCACGTTCTTGATCACTTTATGTTTCAAAAATAAAAATAAGTATTCTTAATTAAAAATAAAAAACTTGAATTCTTATTTAAAATAAACCAGTATAACAAAAATAATAGTACTACTTATGGTGCGAGTATATTTCTTTTTTTTTATTTTTTATTTATTTATTTATTTATTTATTTTTTGAGACAGAGTCTTGTCCTGTCGCCAGGCTACAGTGCAGTGATGCGATCTCGGCTCACTGCAGCCTCTGCTTCCCAGGTTCAAGTGATTCTCCTGCCTCAGCTTGCCTAGTAGCTGGGACTACAGGCGTGCACCGCCACACCCAGATAGTTTTTTTGTATTTTTAGTAGAGACAGGATTTCACCATGCTGGCCAGGATGGTCTTGATATCCTGACCTTGTGATCCGCCCGCCTCGGCCTCCCAAAGAGCTGGGATTACAGGCGTGAGCCACTGCGCCTGGCCGGTGCTAGAAAATTTCTTAGTGTCTCTTGGATTATCTGACATGGGCCATTTCTGATGCCACAGTAATTACTAGAAATTGTGCACAGTTTATTAAAAAACAGGAGCAGAAATGTAATACAACTAAAGTAATGAAAAATGAATTGCCCAAGATGAAACAATTTTATTACTAAAATTAGGGTTATGTTCACTTTACTATCTTGAAAAAAATTTCTTGAAAGACAGAATACCTGCCCGGCGCGGTGGCTCACGCCTGTAATCCCAGCACTTTGGGAGGCCGAGGCGGGTGGATTACGAGGTCAGCAGATGGAGACCATCCTGGCTAACATGGTGAAACCCCGTGGGCGTGCTGGTGGGCGCCTGTAGTCCCACCTACTCCGGAGGCTGAGGCAAGAGAATGGAGTGAATCTGGGAGGCGGAGCTTGCAGTGAGCAGAGATTGCACCACTGCACTCCAGCCTAGGAGACACCAAGACTCCGTGTCAAAAAAAAAAAAGACAGAAAACCTCATTTCCATATTTCAAATAGGAGTTCAAAGGGTAAAAATTTCTAACACCTTTAATGAAAAGAACAATCAAAATAGCAATTTTAAATATACATGAAATAAAATTTGAATGCTAATTGTAATTGGGCTATAGTAGATTTTAAAAGCAAAGCACAAATATTAATAATAATAATAATGTCATTATTTTTAGTATTCCTGAGATACTAAACATGATTTATTATAAGGGTTTCTGAAGTTCTAAAAATAATGTATAACTCTTTTAAAATATGTATACATGTGTAAAATAAGTTATGTAAATTAAATATGCATATTTTCCCCAGATGCTTAGTACTGTTGAACTTTAAGAATGATGACTGTAACGGAAAATAATACATCTGTCTGTAGTTAACTTATGTAGTTACCGTATGGAAATGGATTAAAAAAGAAAGAAAAAAGCTCAAACATTTTGAGTTTATAATATGTTTTATTAGATTACTTAATCTAATAAATATAATCATTATACTAGCTCGATTTCCCAGTCAGAAGATACATACAACTGATGTAATTATTTCCAGCTTCCTGGTAAACACATATGAAGATGTATTTAACTTCTAGTACCCCTGAAAACTAAGACTAGCTGAAAGCCTATTCCAAGAACCTAGAAACACTTTATACAATAAGGTTGGTACTCAAATAAGAAAAATAAACAGTGTGGTTTTCTTCTTGGATAGGTATGGATGGACAAAAATTTTGAATATCCCTAAACTGATGTATAAATGTAGGGTGATGGCCTTAAAAATACCATTTGTTCCCCCACCCCAGTCTGCTCCCTAGAGCTAACCGTTCATTGCAAATTTTAAATGTTATTTTAAAAAATGAGCTGGGAAAGAAGGCAGTTAGTCTCACTAGAAAATAGAGCATCTATAATTGACACAATGTGATACTTACACATGAAGTGACAGAAAGACCAAAGCAAACTTCTTGGAAATCCTGAAATAAACCCAAATATATATGGAAATGCTATGAAGCTAGCATTTCAAATTCGTACTCTTTTAAATAAGTGTGTTTTTTGATCATTAGTTCCATGTTCAAGAATCAATAACGTTAGATAAATTCTTCACTTCAGACATATGTAAATTACAAATGGATCACATATTTAACTATAAAAATGAAAACATGCAAGTATTAGAAGAAAACATGGGTAGATTTTTTGTTGTTGATATGTAATTCATGGTGTTTCTTTTTTTAAATTTAAGTTCTGGGATACATGTGCTGAACATGCAGGTTCGTTACATAGGTATACATGTGCCGTGATGTGGTTGTTTGCTGCACCTATCAACTGTCATCTAGGTTTTAAGCCCCACATGCATTAGATATTTGTCCTAATGCTCTCCCTCCCCTTTTCCCCCACCCCCTGACAGGCCCTTGTGTGTGATGTTCTCCTCCCTGTGTCCATGTGTTCTCATTGTTCAACTCCCACTTATGAGGGAGAACATGCAGTGTTTGGCTTTCTGTTCCTGTGTTAGTTTGCTGAGAATAATGGTTTCCAGCTTCATCCATGTCCCTGCAGAAGACATGAACTCATTCTTTTTTGTGGCTGCAAAATATTCCATGTTCCGTATTCCATCTGACAGTATTCCATCCTAATATCCAGAATCTGTAAGGAACTTAAATAAATTTACAAGAAAAAAACAGCTCCATCAAAAAGTGGGTGAAGGAGATGAACAGACACTTCTCAAAAGACGACATTGATGCAGCCACCAAACATATTTTTTAAAAAAGCTCATCATCACTGGTCATTAGAGAAATGCAAATCAATATCACAATGAGATACCATCTTATGCCAGTTAGAATGGCGATCATTAAAAAGTCAGGAAACAACAGATGCTGGCAAGGATGTGGAGGAATAGGAACACTTTTACACTGTTGGTGGGAGTGTAAATTAGTTCAACCATTGTGGAAGACAGCTGGGGATTCCTCAAGGATCTAAAACCAGAAATACCATTTGACCTAGCAATCCCATTACTGGCTATATACCCGAATGATTATAAATCATTCTACTCTAAAGACATATGCTCACGTATGTTTATTGCAGCACTATTTACAATAGCAAAGGCTTGGAAGCAACCCAAATGCCTGTCAATGATAGATTTTTAATTAGAAGGAAGAACAGCTTTCCTGTCCATAGTCAAAGTATTAGTAGGGCAATGGGAAAACCATATAAAATAAAACTAATTTATGAGATGAAAAATGAACTTGATACATTCTCAAAGTTCTTTTCAATGTTAATTTTCAGTGATTTCTTGGAAGTTAACAGCATTACAGAGTGGTTCTTATCCATCCAAGGGTATAATAATAGCCAAAGACACCTGTGGTGAATTCAATAATGAACTTCAGTTCTACTTGTAGGCTTGGTAAGAAAGTTACAACCACAAATGGGGTACTAGATTTTTAATAAAATGGGCATGTTTGTCGTGGCATCATCTTTCTATACTTTCAATTTAAATGTTAAAAGAAATCATGGTGTAAGTAATGAGCTACCATTTTTTTTATCTGTCTTGACTTCTTGCACTATCTTCACTGTCTAAAAGCCTAGATTTATTTTTAGTGGTAATATAATTTTTTTTAGTAATAATGTAATCTTGTGTAAGGCTAAGTTATAATTTCTAAACTTTATCTCCTTGGGGACGCATGCATGGTTGATTTGAGTTAGCCTTTGCTGTTGTTATCCAAACATATTTTACAATGAATTAATCCATAGTTTCCCTGAAATTAAACATAATGAAATCTCCATAAACTATACTCTTAATAACATTTGCACTTATGACCTGTGAAATATACAGTCATCTAGCTTACTCTCATTACCTTGAAGGGAGGTTTGTAGATTTAAAGTCACAGTAGAAAATCTATGTTATTGTACTAAGAATAACTGAGAACCACAATAAAAATACTAGTCAAAAACAAAAGAGTAGGTTGGGTTCAAATATATTTTACAAGTTCTTGCAAATATCTCTGTGTGTACAAAATGTAATGACCTTCATAATGTATAACAGTTTTTTAGGAAGTGCGTTTATATTAATTAACTTTATCTATTTCATACAACGATTCATGACAATATAGAACTCATAAAAACAAAATTGAAGATAATTGACTTTGTTTAGATCAGCAGTCCCCAAGCTCTGTGGCACCAGGGATCGGTTTCATGAAAGACAATTTTTCCACAGATGCAGACAGGGTTGGGGGAGATTTTCGGGATGAGACTGTTCTGCCTCAGATCATCAGCATTAGTTAGATTCTCATAAGCAGCCTGCAACCTAGATCCCACATATGTGCAGTTCACAACAGGGCTCGCTCTCCTATGAGAATCTAACACAGTCACTGATCTAACAGGAGGCAGAGCTCAAGTGGTAATGCTCACCCACCTGCTGCTCACCTCCTGCTGTGCGACCCAGTTCCTAACAGGTCATAGACTCTTACTGGTCCACCGCCTGAGGGTTGGGGACCCCTGGTTTAGATATCTTAGTAAACAACACAGTCTTTCAAGGGGACCTTGGGCAAGTTATTTAATTACATTGTGTCAATTTTTTCATTTCTAAAATGAGAAACGTAAAAGCACTTAATTTATGGTGGTTTTCTGAGAATTAAATAAATTGTATAAAAATGCTTAGCACGGAGCCTGAATATAGTCAATAGTCAACAAATATTAACTATTAATTATATTAATTATTATTATTAACAATGTTACTAGGCCTTAGAATGTTTTAATTTCCTCAAGGAATAAAATTTAAAATTTGAAAATTTACAAGAATTTTCAGTTGGAAAGTTTTGCAAAGGGGCCATTTTTAATTTCCGTTTGTGATGTTCTTAAGAGTTTAATAAAATAATTTTATTTGAGAAAAATGACTTTGATTATCATCAGTCTTACAACAGAATAAAAAATGAGTGTAGTCAATAATCCTCTATTATCTTGTAAAACAGTGTTACTTTTCTAAATAAAAGTAGACATTTATAGGCTTGGAAACCCTCGCTATTACAAATGGCCCGAAGCTTAACATTCTTCATACCTCTGGAAACTTGTCCAAGAGGTAACTTTTTTTTTTTAAAAAAATAAGGTCTCATGGCCATCTGCCTTTGGATCCTATAAGGTGCTACTTAATCGTGCAGCTTCCTGGGCCCTAGTTCAGCCTAAATAAATCAGAATCTCTAGGGATGAGGCTCTGCAGGTTCCATGTCTATCAAGTTTCTCGTGTGATTCTTATGCACGGTAAAAGTTGAAAAATTCTAATCCATCGGACCACAAGAAAATGCTGTCAGTTTTTCTGTCTTCTGGTTTTCACAACTAGGAGCAGATGACCCTTTCTTTCACAGATAAGCTTTGTCTTTCCTCATGGATCAGCTAAATAAATTAACAGCTTTTAGTGGCAGCAATTTGGGGGCTCTTAGGAAAGACTTGCACCTATTATAGTCTAGAGAAACATATGAGAAAATAAAGGATCAAAACTTGCTGTACTTTATCCTCTGAAAAATGTGGTAAGATATGAAAATACTCTTGGGTTTTCTAGTTCTTTTATCACTCTGGGAAACCTCAGCCATCACTTTCAACATTTCTTCAGTTCTTCTAGCATCTTCAGGAGAAACTTCTTACTACAGGAAAATATGTCTTTTAAAAAGACTTAAACTTAAGACCTAGGACCATAAAAATCCTAGAAGAAAACCTGGGCAATGCCATTCAGGACATAGGCATGGTCAAAGCCTTCCTGCCTAAAATACCAAAAGCAATGGTGACAAAAGCCAAAATTGACAAATGGGATCTAATTAAACTAAAGAGTTTCTGCACATCAGAAGAAACTATCATCAGAGTGAACAGGCAACCTACATAATGGGAGAAAAGTTTTGCAATCTATCCATCTGACAAAGGGCTAATATCCAGAATCTACAAAAGAACTTAAATTTACAAGAAAAAAAAAAAACCACCCCATCAAAAAATGGGCAAAGGATATGAAGAGACACTTCTCAAAAGAAGGCATTTATGCAGCCAACAGACATATGAAAAAATGCTCATCCATCACTGGTCATTAGAGAAATGCAAATCAAAACCACAATGAGATCCCATCTCATTCCAGTTAGAATGGCGATCATTAAAAAGTCAAGAAGCAACAGATGCTGGAGAGGTTGTGGAAAAATAGGAACACACCGTTGGGAGTGTAAATTAGTTCAACCGTTGTGGAAGACAGTGTGGCTATTCCTCAAGGATCTAGAAGTAGAAATACCATTTGACCCAAAGGATTATAAATCATTCTATGATAAAGACACATGCACATGTATGTTTATTGCAGCACTATTCACAATAGCAAAGACTTGGAACCAACCCAAATGTCCATCAATGATAGATTGGATTATGTGGCACATATACACCATGGAATACTATGCAGCTATAAAAAAGAATGAGTTCATGTCCTTTGCAGGGACATGGATGAAGCTGGAAACCATCATCCTCAGCAAACTATCACAAGATCAGAAAACCAAACACTGCATGTTCTCACTCGTGAGAGTTAAAAATGAGAACACATGGACACAGGGAGGGGAACATCACACACTGGGGTATGTCGGGGGGTGAGGGCCTAGGGGAGGGATAACATTAGGAGAAATACCTAATGTAGGTGATGGGTTGATGGGTGCAGCAAACCACCATGGCGTGTATATACCTATGTAACAAAACTGCACATTCTGCACATGTAACCCAGAACTTAAAGTATAATAATAATAAAAAAAATAAGGTTGATGACGTCTGAGGTAAAATAGTGAAGTGAACTTATAATTTTGTATAATGTGTTTTTTGTTAGAAGCAGTTTTTAAAAATTGATAATCAGTAATCAAATTAGGTGATTACTTTCTCCTGTTAAAATTATCGTCTGTTAATGTTTACCCCATTAAAAATTATTTTTTGTGTGTTTTCCAGGAATTACACTGCCTCCTAAAGGAA
Organism: Theropithecus gelada; assembly: GCF_003255815.1. Taxonomy (NCBI): domain Eukaryota; kingdom Metazoa; phylum Chordata; class Mammalia; order Primates; family Cercopithecidae; genus Theropithecus; species Theropithecus gelada. The sequence goes on from NC_037689.1 coordinate 58,304,956, forward strand.
ATGTAGATATCTCATTGTTATTTATACCCAAAATTATGAAATTACACAAAACAATGGTTATTGTTGAGATGAAAAAAGCAAATGGAAAATATTGGCCTATTGACAATTTTGATGAGTTGGATGTAGAATTTAAAAGGTAACATTTAAATAAAGACATTGAAGGAAAGTAATTTTATTTTGACAGCCACTGACATGCTAGGTTTCTTTTACGTGTTATACATATATAATATCAAGCTCATGATTTTATATTCTCTGAACTGTTGAAATTCATATGTTCAGAGGAGGAAAATATATTTGTTATATGGATATATATAATGTATAGAAAATAATATATTTATATACATATATATCTAATGGTTGATTTGAAGCTCAGATGATGAACACGTTTAATCTTAAGTATCATTATCAGTGAATCAAAGTCAGAGACATGCAAAGGGACTCCTTTCTGACATGGAAAATAGTGACTGCTAACATAATAAGTAATCAGTATACGGAGGACAACCTAAAACCGCTTGTCTGAGTGAAGTGAATTCATGATACTGGAATTCACACTGTGCCAGGTGGATATGATATCCATCATATGAAACTGCCATGACTAGAGGTATTCTGCCATTGCCAGAATGCAAGTTACTTGTATATTTCTTGCTTAGCTAGAAATTAAGCAAAATTCAATAATGGTGCAAAATCTAAATGTGTTCTCTGTTCTTATAGTTTAATTAAATGATAGTCTGGAAATCTTAGTTAAAAATAAATTTTTACTTCGTCCTACATGTGCGTATTTCTTTCCTTCATTTTTTGCCAGTTCTTTACTGTGGACCCATTACTATCCATTCTACCATACATTGTCACTACTCTTATAGTCAAGATTGGCTACATAAATTGTAAGTCTCAGTGAAAAATGAGAATGAGCAAACTTAATAGTTTTGTTCAAAAACTATTGAGAATTTCAAAACAGTTATAGGAATGCATTAAACAAGCTTGAAGACCTCCTAAAGATGGGATATTATTCTTTTGCATAAGCCCCACACTCAACCTGTCTTGCCTGCAATGTCTTGCATTTCATTTTAATGAAAAAAATCCCAACTTCAAAACTGATCATAAATTTTAATTAATTAATTAATTAGTTTTTTGAGATGAAGTCACACTCTGTTGCCCAGGCTGGAGTGCAGTGGCGTGATCTTGACTCACTGCAATGTTCGCCTCCCAGGTTCAAGCAATTCTTCTGCCTCAGCCTCCCAAGTAACCAAGATTACAGGTGTGTGCCATCACGCCCAGCTAATTTTTGTATTTTTAGTAGAGATGGATTTTCACCATGTTTGCCAGGCTCGTCTTGAACTCCTGACCTCAAGTGATCCACCTGCCTCAGCCTTCCAAAGTGCTAGGATTACAGGCATGAGCCACCATACCCAGCCTATAAACATTTTCTAATATTTCTGTGCTCCTAGTGGTGTATGATGCACCTAAAATATTTGGACAAATAACCCCTTTTCTTTTAAGTAGTATCCTCCAAAAGTAAATGCCTCACAAAATTCTGAAGTACTGTACTTCATGGCAGTTTTTGTTTTGTGCTTTGCCCATCCAATACAGAATAGATCCCAAGAGGGCTGTAGTACCTCTCATTAAAGTAGGGGAAAAAGCTCTTCAATTTTAACTTATATTTCATGATGGTTTCATTACAGTTCGCTTTGTGATGATTTCCCAGGGTTTGCTTTGAAATGTTTATAAAATCGGTATTTGCAGAAAATGTTCTTTCTTTCATCAGTTTCTCTCTACTAAAGTCTAAATTTACAAGCTTTACTAAAATACCATAAAGTTAATAATAATAAGCTTTTTGTTAATATGGAGCTTCTCCTTTCGTTCCTTCTTAATATTTTAATTTCTAATTAGTATTATGGGAATCGACAGCAAAGAAATCCAAGCAATACACTGGATATACCCTATTGTTGGACTCCCACTAGCACCACTTCCTAAATCTCCTCCAGGTAGGTATACATTAGAGTCAGAGAATGCCAGAATTCTTAAAGACCTTAGATATTCTCTATTCCCATATCTTCTTTGTTTGAAGTCCAGAGAAAGTAGGTAGTAATGTGAACAGTCCTACTGGTGGGAATTCTATGACGTAAACATGCTCTCCCAATGTGTCCAGTGAGTTTTCCACAAAACCACACTATTTCTTGTTGCCTTCCTGTTGGTGAAATGCAGATATCAGCTAAAATTAAAATGAAATTAACTTCAGACTCCTTTATTCCACAGAGCTCTGCACTAGATTTGTAAGATTCTCAGGTATACTTGCTCTCAGGTCACTTTTAGGCATCCTATTTCGGCTTCTGTGTAACTCGATCTCATCTAAGAACTATGCTGTGGAGATGCGGATCCCTTTATTATTGTCTCAAGCATAAAACTTTATGGTGTTCCCCCAAACCAGTCAGAATGTACTGAAGTTTTCAGGAAGGTTTATTTTGCCACAATAAACACAATATAAAATCTCTGCCCTTAAATGCCTTTCTTTTTCTCATTGACCTTTTTTTTTTTGCCTGGACATACCCTAGACTTCTCTAAAGTTTCTGTGTGTTCTCTTTCCTCAATACTCTTCTCACTTCTTTTGCATTCCTTGATTTTCCCATTTCCTTCCCAGGATCAGCCTAAGAAACAAAATTTCTCTTAGATAACTAGTGATATTTAGTATCCAAACCTCTAACCAGGCTCTAGATGGCATTCTGCATCACTAAGATGCACTGAATTGCTCTGCAAAGCAAAGGGATATTTATTTTGGATCTCCCCCTTTAGCAACACAGATGAGTTAAAATAAGTCTTGAAATTTTGCTTTATCTTTCTCCCTCCGATACCAATCTTTGTAAATGGAAAAGAGTTAGACTTCCGCTGATGTAATTATATCACCACACTTAGAAGAGACACTAGTAAGTTTTGCTTGTAAGTAAGTAAAGCATTTCCCCAGGTACACTGGTTATAAAGGAAGATCAAAACTACATGTTTCCTTATGTAGTTTAATTTGAACTGGAGTAAAAATCCACAAATATAGTAATACATTTGACCACAAATGTCATTTATTTTACTTGAAGCATTTTTATTCTTGACTTTTAAAAATCAACACATAAATATTTTAAATATTCTAAATTATCTTCAGAATGTTTCACAAACATGTCATAAAATTTCTTTTATTTCCTTCCAGAAGGTAGTTAATTGTATACTTTCCATAGAGCTGAACTGCTTAAAATTTATAATACACAGTCATCTGATCAAAGTGATATAATAAGCCCTAGACAGTACTCTTGGAATGCTAATAATACTGTGCTCATGTCTACTGCAGACAGATTCATTTTATCCAGATTAAAGGTTTAAAGCCAAATTTTTAGTCAAAAACCATGCTTATGAGAACACGAAAACATAGATGTCTTGCAAATTTTTCTTCAAAGATGGTCTAGAGCATTTTTCTTTGAGTCATTTTTCCTGGTAATTACTTGATTTTTTAATTAAATGTGAGTTCTGTAAATAGCTTGTGTTAGATTAGCCCAACCTATAGTAGCATTAGTGTTCAGAAATAGAATGTGTATTAGTTATTAAATCATTTTCCCCAAAATCTAAAATCGATGCTGGTGATTATTTTTATCCACACATGCCCTCTAAAGGCAAGTGGGTATAATTTTATAAATACATATCATTCACTTTCTGTGTAGTCCATTTTTTGTTCTTAGTAATATCAGCTATAACCTACTGCTTTCCCTGCTCACCTATGTCATTATCAAAGTTTATTATTTCTTTTCTTTTTTATGTATCTGTCACTCAAGTTATTCTCAAACCCAGGATACTTTTTTGTTCTTTGAGCCACATTTTCTCTTTGTGCATTCTTATCTACTACTATCTATTGGGCCAGATAATTGGAAAAATGCTCTGCTACCTGTCACACTGTAAAGACAATGAAATGAGAATTCATTGTGATTGAGTGATCCATACATTGCCAGAGCACTAATTTCCTAAGGCCCTCTAGGACACAACCAGTGACATGATACTAATTGTAACTTTCATAACATTAATTCCTGATTTAATGCTTTGATACTGAGTATAGTTATAACCAGGAAAGCTTGTACAGTTTTTCCTAGCCATACTAATTTATATATATTGGAATTTAATACATATAGAATATATTTATATATACATATTTAATTCTGTACATTAAATTAATATGTAATCACATTTAACTTGAACTTTAAATCATTACAATTTTACTTTTATGTGTTTAAAAAGTGACTTTTATAAACTTAAAAGTAAGTCAAAAATAATTTTAAATATTTGAATATGAATTTCAGGGTACATGTAAAAACATAATGAATCTAATAGGAAATATTTTTAAAATATTGCAAAATAAGGGTTACAGAACTTATTTTTAAAAATTATTTGAAGACATTTTCTATAGTATTGTTATAAAAGTAAAGTTTAGTATTATCACAATGAACATATATTTCAAAAGGGAAAAAATGCATGCATATATAATTGCCCCTTGAGTTATGGATCTAACTACATCAGTTCCTGAATCAAATTTCTGTATCCTAATATAATGTTTTATAATCTAGTATATATCTTACAGATTTATTTTCCTGTGCTATTTTTACATAGTCTTTAATATTCATATTTTCTTCCCAAATGTTAATGAATGTAGATATTGCGTGAATGTGTGCATGTCTGTGTGTATATGGCCAGATACAATGACAAGTCAAAGTATATCAAAGGAAGTTTTATTTTTATGACATAGTTCATTTTCTTCTATCTCAAGAATGATCATATCACCTACAAGTCAAATTAACTGGAAATATTTCTCTCCTGAGTAGTTATCATACAATGTCAGTCGAGGAAGCGGGTAGAAGAGAAGGTGGAAATCATACTGAATGCTGTTTTTTTCGGACTTAATCCTACTCCAGAACCGACAGAAGTTTTAGTGATTCCAAGAAGAACTTCATATTCTTTTTGTGAGGATCCCAATGGTAAGAGAACTACAGTGGTAGGAAAAAAAAAGAAAAGAAACACTTAGTTTCCATGAATTGCAGGTTGCTGATTGTGCAATTACATTAAGATCCGTGTCCATTTACTTTTCATTTCACTGCTTATTCACATAGTGCTTAAGGTGTGTTCAGTTATGTGTGTTGTTTTTATGTAACTCAAAAATAACAACAGTTACAGTTATCACTAGATTTATAAGATGTAGATTGTGATTCCATCAATAGTGAGGAGAGAGAAAATTGTAGTAACTATAGTTTCCACTTCCCCTAGACTTTATTTTTTTTTCTTTTACTCTTTCTTTCTGATTTAAGGAATACGATAATGCCATAAAATGCAGCTTTAAATTTAGAAACAAAACCTTGAGTAAATTATTTTCTTATTTAAAGAAATAGAAAATGAACATAAATTAGATATATCCAAATGAAGTTTGTATAATAATAATAATGCTCCATGTATTTACTGTATATTCCAGATTTGTATATAAGAATTTACTATCTTGGGCCAGGCGTGGTGGCTCACGCCTGTAATCCCAGCACTTTGGGAGGCTAAGGCGGGAGGATCACGAGGTCAGGAGTTCAAGACCAGCCTTACCAACCATAGACCAGCTATACCAATATAAAAAATTAGCCAGGTGTATTGGCAGGCACCTGTAATCTCAGCTCCTTGGGAGGCTGAGGCAGGAGAATTGTTTGAACCTGGGAGGCAGAGGGTGCAGTGAGCCGAGATCGCGCCACTGCACTCCAGCCTGGGCAACAGTGAGAGACTCCATCTCAAAAAAATATAAAATAAAATATCTCAATTTAAAAAATCAAAACAATTTAAAACAGGTTATCTAATTCTTCAAATATGTGGTGTTTTACTTGAAGTAAATACACGAAACTGAGTGATATCAGCAACAAGGGAAAGTAGAGAGTTCTGGACCCTCCGAACACCCACAAACACACCAATTCAGCAATAATTCCCTTCGTAAGACAACAGAAACTAATTGAAAGTTTCTTGCACTTCAGGAGGAACCAGACTTACCAAAGCCTTTAGGGAGGTTTAGGGCACCCTCTTGCCAAAGACCCTGTGCTTGGCAAAGGTCTTCTCATGACACATTGGTCTTGGCAATGATTTCATGGATATAACATCAAAAGCACAGACAAAAAATAAAATAAAATAAGTAGGACTACATTAAACTTAAAAGCTTCCTCACAACAAAGGAAACAATCAACAGGGTAAAAAGATAACATGTGGAATGGTAGAAAATATTTGCAACCCATATATCTGATAAGTGGTTAATCTTAAGGAGCTCCTACAACTCACTTTTTAAAAAAAAAAAAAAAAAACTAATAATCTGATTCTTAAACTAAGCAAAAGACTTGAATAGACATTTCTCTAGAAAAGACATATGAATGGTGAAAACTGTATAAAAAAAGTTCAATATCACTAATTAGGAAAATACAAATCAAAACTACAATGAGATATCACCTCACACCTGTCACCATGGCTAACGTCAAAAAATAAAAAAGCATTGTTAAGGATGTGGAGAAATTTGAACCCTTAAACATTGTTGGTAGGAATGCAAAATGGTTCATCTGCTATGGAAAACAGTCTAACAGTATGAAAGATCCTCAAAATATTAAAAAGAGAATTATCATCTATTATCTAGCAATCGCTCTTCTGGGCATTTATTCAAAAAAAAATTGAAATTGGGAGTTCCAAGAGAAGTCTGTATTCCAATGTTCACTGTAACAATATTAACAATAACCACGATATAGAAACAACCTAAATTTATGTCCACAGATGAATGGATAAAGAAAATGTAGCATATACTATCTTGAAATAATATTCAGCCTTAAAAAGGAGGAAATTCTACAATATACAATATAATGGATGGACCAAAGTGAAATAAGCCAGTCACAGAAAGACAAAACTACATGATACCACTTAATATGATAAATTTAAAATACTCAATCTCATAGAAGCAGAATAATATGGAATAATAGTTGCTGAGATCTGGAAGGGAGAAGAAATGGGGAGTTGAGCATTGGGTATAAAGTTTCCATTGTACTAAATGCATAAGTTCTAGGGATCTGTTGTAAAACATAGTGCTTAGAGTTAACAATATTGTGTGGTGCACTTAAAATGCACTTTAAAAATATTAAGAGGGCAGTACTCATGTTACAGTAACTGTAAAGGAAGGTAAATAAATGTTTATACATATAAACCATTTAACATGTTCTTGCTACTTTAAATTGCTTAAGTTGTACTCTTGTCAGATTGTAAACTAAAGAAATTGCAATTCTGATCGTATACATTGATTATACTTATGACCTAAAAATCCACTTAACTCCTAGATAATCAGGGTCTTGAAAGAAGGTACCAACATCGCTTGGGGAGATTTGAAAATCATATTAGGAGAGCAATCTCTCTCAAAATAGCTCTTGAAAATATACCTTTTGATATGGCTCTTATTTTACTGCCTCCTTATTTTCCATGATGAAAAACAATATTTACTATTGAAAATAACTGTAGGGAAGTTTTGCAGTCTTATCTCCATTCGTCATTCTCTCTAAAACAGCTTTTGTTTTCTCTGCTCAACACCACCAAACTCAACAACTCATTCATATTTTGGCTAACTACATTTTAATTTGTGAATCTTTTTTGTTCTCCTGATGTATGTCCTACTATATAGAAGAATAGACCAGTCTTCTCAACTTTAACATATTTCTTTCTCTATAGTGCCTAAATATTTAAAGAAAGTAATCGACCTCATTGCCTCCTTAAAGACATATGGCAATAACTTGGTTCCTTTCCCCTGCTCTTATTCCAAAGGTGTAACCAACTCTCTACACAATCTGTAATTCTCTCTGCTTGACCCTCCTTTGACGCCTTTTTCTTTATGAAAGGATAAATCTTACCAGAAAGTCTGAATACTACTTTAGTCTTTAGTATATGCAAAAGCAGACTAGCTCCTTTCCCAGTCCTGTGCAATTTAATTACAGTTTACTCAGCACATTAAGAATAGGAGTCATGTTGGCCATGCAGTCTTGTACTTCCTGTTGTCTCCTAAGTCCCTCCTAGTGGAAATTAAAGCACTACACTGAGTGGCATGGACTCTGATAGGATTTTAAGAGTGATAATTAATTACACACTTGTCTTCTCTCATCTGAGTTTGAAACTAACTGAGAGGCAGATATAAAAATAAAGCAGATGGAAATCAAAGTGTTAGCTTTGTTAATTACACAGACGAATTGGAAAATGACTTGGAACTATGGAAAAATTTGGGCTTTTTAATACCTTCCACCAAAATTGAGTACATTCATGCCATACTGGCCAGTTGTGAACTCCTTGCAGGAACAAACAACTTACACATGAGCAAGTAGAAGAAAGTGTGAATCCTGGAATCAAGACATTGGGGAAGAAAGAGAAGGGTACGCTCACCTGCTCATGTTCCATTCCTTCACTCAAATTCACTGATCAGATATGTTGCTTTTCCACCCGTGGCAAGTCATCATGAAGGAGGCAGATTGAGGCTGAGATATTTTTCTCCTGTACTTTTTCCCTTCTTGAGAATGAATAGGCCTCTTTATATAAACCTGATAGTAGGAGATAAGAATTCCCAATATTCCCTTCCCATTATCTTCATCATAGAATTTCTCTGAGTCACGTAAAACTATCAAGCTTCATTTAATGAAAATACAAGGACCACTGTGCTCTCTTCATCCTTATTCATCACACATACCTTTAAGTAAACTGGGATTGATTGCTTTCATATCTTTATCATTCAGCAACAATCCAGCAAGCATCTTTTCTGCCAGATATTATATTCAGCTCCAGAGATACCAAAATTAGCAAAACACATACTCTGTTGTCAAGGTTTTCAAAAATATTTATTCAAGATGATAAATCTATGCACCTGTACTATTTAAATCAATTGGTATTGTCCTATTGAAATATTACTATTCTTGGATTTTTAGACTGTGTTTTGCAATGTCACTTCTATAAGATTACAAATTACTCCGTGAGCAAGATTTCTCCTATAAGTGTATTTCTTCTTCTTAAGTACCTCCTGGTCCATGCATTCTTTGTAATTCTCTGTGGATTAGTTCAGTGACTTTCTCGGTGCTTTCTATCTGAAAGTAGTTTTAGTCATGCCCCTTCATTTTATTTCTCAATTGTTCTATAGCTCAAGACTGTTTTTCTTTGATTCATCTGTTGTCTTTTTTGTGTGTGATGTTCTGATTTATGTCTCATATGTGTCTCATTTCATCCCAGGCCAGTCATCTTCCTGTATTGTATTTGCCTGTTGTTTGTAAACTCCCATGTCAGGTTTGGTTTGGCCTGTAATCACAAACAGCTCCTGAGAAACCTGTCATTGTTCCTCCTGTGACCTCATATTGACCTCCTGTCCTTGATTCTTTGCTCTGTTTCTCTTCACTTCTTTTTTTCTGATCAACTTACTTCATTCAGTCTTCTGTCCTGCTTACTGTAACAGGATTGCTCTTGAAAAGACTGCCAACCTTATCCAGTGTGTCTAATACAGCAGTCATATTTATATTCCACATGTCACCAGCATTTACCAGTTGATCAAGTTGAAGTGCTTTCTGCTCTTGACTTTCATGACTGACCTTATTAATTTATTATCACACTGGTTGCCCCTTCTTGATTTCTGTTGTTTTCTTTTCTGACCTAACTTTTTGAGTGCCCTAGGGCTCTGCTCTGAGAGCCACCACATTCCTATGCACAAATTATGTCCTGCACACTTCCAGTGATGCTAATGGTGCTAATGGTGCTTCTTCAGCAATTGTGCCTTATGACAAGCCTGCTATACTGAGTTGTAAAGTCTTAAGTCAGACTGCTTGGGTTCTTTTATTTAGTATTAATCTTGAATAGAGTCTGAAACTCGATGCTAATCACTAGTAGTCTAGTTGTTTCCTGTTATTCTTAGAAGTCCCACATCTTCACCACACCCTGCATTGTCTCACTCTTTTCTACTTTTCCTACTTTGTTGCTTGGTAAACTCCTCTCACCCTCTCTGCTCTGCCCTCATAAGTTCTTTCTCAAATGGGCCCAGCTGGTTTTCACCATGAACAATTCCTGCAGTCTGAGTAATTCCTGAAGGCTGTTTTGATGAGTAGAAGGAGTTTCCCCCTCTCTACATCCAGCTAACCTTGACTCATCCTTCAGTTTGGTGTGTTGGTCTCTTCCTCTGGAGTCCTTAGCAGTGATGTTCCCAGGACCTATGCTCTCATGGGATCCTCTACTTCTCCATGGTAGCAGTTATCACAGTAGTAATTTAAAAACTAGTTGTAGCATTAGCAGTTATTGTCAGTTTCTTCCTCTTGACCATCAGCTCCATGAGGACAAGAATTGGATGTCTCATGTCAATGAAAACTTTTCGTTAATATTTGCTGAATGAATAAAGAAATGAAAATAGAAATAATGATAAGAAAAACATTATGTTTTTAATGTATGTTTAGGTGTTGGCTGTGGAAACAAAATTATTTGCCCCTTTTTCATGAATTTAGCCATAGCTAGAAAGTTTCCCTGAGGTAAAAATGTATAGGTCTTCATCAGCAGTTCATGAAAATATGTACAGAAGGGGAGACAACTGACAATAGAGGTGCTTTGAGAAGGCAAGCATTATAACTATTTTATATCATAATATAGAAAAGTCTATTTTCAGCTGATAAGAAGTTCAATCACATACAAAAACGCTTTTACTCCCCTTAAACACACTTTATATTATGGATATGAAAAGCCATTTTTTATTGTATATTCATTAACTAATTTTTTGTGGCTATAGTTATTCTAAATACTTTTCTTTTAATATTTATAGTAGGGTTAAAAGTTATTTGTGCACCACTATTACAGTATTACATTATTCTGCATTTGTATGTATATTTACCTTTGCCAGTAAGATTTATACTTTTATATATTTTTATGTTGCTTTTGAACACCCTTTCATTTCAGCTTGAAAAACTCCCTATTAGTACATTTTATAAGTCAGGTCTAGTAAAATGACAAACTCCTTCAGCTTTTGTTCATCTGAGGGTTTTTATCTCTTTTAATTTTTATTTTAATTTTTATTTTTTGAGACGGAGTCTCGCTCTGTCGCCCAGGCTGGAGTTCAGTGGCACAATCTCGGCTCACTGCAAACTCCGCCTCCCGGGTTCAAGCCATTCTCCTGCCTCAACCTCTGGAGTAGCTGGAACTACAGGTGCCTGTGACCACGCCCAGCTTTTTTTTTTTTTTTTTTTTTTTTTTGTATTTTCAGTAGAGACAGGGTTTCACTATGTGAGCCAGGATGGTCTCGATCTCCTGACCTTGTGATCTGCCCTCCTTGGCCTCCCAATATCTCTTTGTTTTAAAGGACAGATTTGTCAAGTGTAGTATTCTTGGTTGGCCTTTTTTTTCTTTTAGCACTTTGAATGTGTCATTTCACTGTTTCCTGTCCTGCGATGTTTCTGTTGAGAAATCCACTGATAGTGTAATAATAGTTTCCTTGTATGTGATGAGTCAGTTTTCTCCTGCTGTTTTCAAAGTTCTATTTTTGTCTTCGACCCTTTTTGACTGCTCCATAGACAGAGAAGGGGCATCCCATAAGCAGAGTGGCCCAGAGTAACCTGTCTTTGACTTTCAACAATTTAATTATAATGTGTCTTGGTGTAGGCCTGGTGCCTGGGTCTGTAGGCAGATCTGGGGCCATGACTGGGGACACATCTGGTGCCTGTGTCTACAAGGACAGGCCTGGAACTAGGGTCCATGAGGGCAGGCCTAGTGCAAGGATATATGACAGAGTTGGCTTCTCCCTTTACTATTCCCTTCCCCTGTTTAAGAACTCCTGGGCTAAAGGGATGTCTCATCAGTGGGCCGAGAGGGTTGGATTCTGGATTAGCACAACTGTAGATCTGGTCAATTCATGATTCTCTGACCTCTCTTCCAAGTTCCATATGCAACAAACTTTTTGATTTGTGAGTTGGGCTCCTCACATATAACTGGAGAGTAAGTTTAATACATGTTTGTACCTCTCATCTACATGCTAGTTCTGGATTTAAGATATTTTTCATGTGCAGTGTTCAAAAAACTACTATTACTTTTCTTTGGTAACCTACTCATTAAGAAAATATTTGTTCATCATATTGTCTGTATACTCCAACACTGAAACTTGAGAAACAGTTTTCTTAATCAAAATATACCAGAAATTGAAAATCCTGATCTAACAGTTTGAAATGCTGTTTCAATATTGTTTAAACTTAATTCAAAGCAAATTTTAAACCACTTTTTCATAAGTTTTAAGTCTATAGGTTTTTAATACATTTATTAGATAGAGCAAATGTCATCATTTTCATTAGATAGTTAATGATTATTAATTTCCATGTGGCCTTTCTTGTTTTATAGACCGGAATTATAAAGATTTAAGAGTGGTGAGAATTATCTTCTATGTTTATTTTTATATGCATTCATTTATTTATTAACTTATTAACAAAAATATCCTGAGTATCATTATATGCCTGATAATGCACTAGACTTTATAGACACTAAGGTAAATAATATATACCCCCTCCCTTTCTCTAAATACCTGTGCATTGTTAGTCTTGACAGGTAGTTGATATTAAATCTATGCATATTTAATTAAATTGAAATATATTTTAATCTTGACTTTCCTAGAAATTTCTAAAATACATGAATTTGAGTATGAAATTCAATTTGAATCTGAAGCTATGAAGTCTAAGTTGGAATCCTGTGTAGCTGTATATTTGATTGATAAATCTTATGATGTTACAGCTGAAAGGTTAACATTTATCTTCAATCTGGTATTCACACCAAAGAAACCATTAAGGTAAATCTACTTTCCTCTTTTTTATTTAAGCAACATTATTACCCTTTTAAATGTATTAATGTTGATTTCTCTTTTTATTTCTCAATATTTGAATTGCATTACTTATTTGATATTATTGAGAGAAATATTTTGGGTTAGATTACATCGAGCTACAAAAAATATTCTCATGAGAAGAATGTAGTCTAAATGGTTGAAAATCTAAGATATCCCTCAAGAATTATGACTTCCCTAAGGTCATTAGTGTATCACATTAATGAAAGAGAATAGTCTGTTTTGTAAAATCTTTTTTTAAAAAAAGCTGACTTGTCGTTGTGCAATAGCAACACAGTATTTCTTGATGTTGTTTATCAGAACCAGTTCGAATGATGCAAATGCCTAAGCTGTATTTTACATTGCAACTGCTTTCATTACATTTTACTACTCAGTACATAACATTACATATTCCTTAGTAAGATATAAGTGAATCTGTGCGAAGGGTGGCCTTTAGATGTCTGTCCTCTGGGAAACTTCATCCAGTGTCATTATATTTGCTTTTTGGACACCTGTTACACAGCATCTGCAAACACTATATGATATTTCACTATGAAATAGGTCTTTATTTGTGTCTAAATGCAGAGATACTGATGAGTACCATGATATACACAAAGTACAGCTGGGCAATGAAAACACAATTGAAAATATTGTTTGTTTTTAATGATTTCTTTTTTCTTCTCTCAACTTTTGTTTTAGATACAGGAAGTACATGTATAGGTTTTCTACATGGGTATATTGCACTCAGGCAGTGGGCATAGTACCTAATAGGTAGCTTTTTAACCTATCCCCTTTCCAACTAGTAGTTTGCAGCGTCTGTTGTTCCCATGTTTATGTCCACAGGTGCTCAATGTTTAGCTCTTTCTTATAAGTGAGAACATACAGTATTTGGTTTCCCATTCCTGCCTTAAGTCCCTTAGGGTTATGGCTTCCAGCCCCATCCATGGAAGGAGGACATGGATGCATGCAAAGGACATGGTTTCATTCTTTTTTATGGCTGCATATTATTCCATAGTGTATACATGTCATATTTTATTTATTCAATCCACCATTAATGGCCACCTAGGTTGATTCCATGTCTTTGCTATTGTGAATAATGTGACAATGAACATACGAGTCCATGTGGCTTTTTGATATAATGATCTATCTTTCTTTGAGTATATACCCAGTAATGGGATTGCTGAGTCAATTTCTAAAGTTCAACCTTGTATTTGATGTAGTCATACATCTAAAGTGGCTATGAATATGTAGTTTGATAACTAAAAGATACCAGGGTCATCTTCAGGAAGCAGCAATAAAATCAAGCTACAAGAAGAAAGTATACCATATATATTGACATTTTCTATGTTTGTATTTTCTTTCATTTTTCACAGTTTTCTATGTTTTTGCACATTTTGCTTCATATGTATTAATATAATGACATGGAAATTACAGCAACACTAGAAAGAGAACAATGTTATTATTTGTGAAAATGGGCAGAGCCAATGTGAATTTATACTCATGAAAATATTGTGGATTTAGAACATCTTGGTGAATATTTGAGAAACTAATTTAGGGCAAAATTTTTTGATGATTGATAAATTTCTGTGAGTGTTATGTGATGTTCCGATATAGCAATTCTATTTTGTGCATATATGCATATATTCATTTACTGTGATTTCTTCTTTTGTACGTACAGTCATGCATCACTTAACAGCAAAGATATGTTCTGAGAAATGTATCCTTAGGTGATTCCATCATTGTAGAGTGCATTTACACAAACCTAGATGGTATAGCCTACTGCACGCCTAGGCTATATGGTATAGCCTATTGCTTCTGGGCTACAAACCTGCACAGGATGTTACTATACTGAATAATGAAGGCAACTGTAACACATTGGTAAATATTTGTGTACCTAAACACAGAAAAGGTACAGTAAACATACAGTATTATAATCATATGGAACAACCATTGTATGTACAGTTCATCATTGACCAAAATGTCAATGCAAGAGAAACAAATAAGAAAAATCAAAATTATACTAATAGCATTGAGCTATGAAAATAACAGGAAAATAATTATACCATGCTTTACCTAGATTAATAAATGAGTACTAAATTCAATTCTGCTCTTTTTTGTGGGCAAAGTTAGAAAGAACATTTCTGTGTTTTGATAAAAAGAAAATATACCATGTTTCACAACAGTGAATACTATGTAATTTTGACATTCATCTTTTTGCAGAATACAGTGTTGTGCATAATAAAAATAATAATCAATATGCTAAATGATGGTTTTACAAAAGAAATGCAGGAAAATTATTTCTATGGGCCTTTTTACAATAAAAATCAAGGATCCAATACAAAAACGTATGGGAATAATGGTTAAGACTGTAATGAATCAGTCTGAAGATCCTAATTTAACAGGTCGAAACACTTTTTTAAATAATGAAATAATAGATATCATTTGTCTTATGGTATCTTCAGAAATACTAATTACCTTAGCTTGACATTTTCCTAGAACTTTTTACCTGCTCAAGAGCTGAACAGAATGAGAAACAAAGTTCTATTTGAGAGTTTGTGGGTGGCAACTTAAAATAGGAAATATCACACATATGCATTGTTATGAATCTACAGTATTGATCATAAAATGGTTCACTGTGTCATCCATGACATTGTGTGGTCTTCTCCTGAAGGGTCCCACGTTTTGACTCAGCAACTTCTCATTAACTCAAAGAAGTCATTTGCAGAATAGGATTATTCAGCATTGTTCATTTGAATCTGTACATTAATTTATCAAAAATCATTTAACATCTACAAAAGAGAAAAAATCCCTGCACTTTAGGAGTGTATCATCTAGTGAGAGTGACAGATAACAGAAATAAATGAATAAGCAAGAAAGCAAAATTCAGATTATCTAAATAAATAAATAAATAAATAAATAAGGGGAGAAAGAGAACTTTACAGGATGCACATCAGATAAAGTGGATAGTTAGGCTTCCATGAAATAATGTCTAAGCCAAGACCTTACAGACAAAAAAAAGTTGGAAAGAGCACTTGAGCCAGAGAAAATAATAAATGCAGAAGTCGTAAGACAGGAAGTATTTGGCATAAACAATGAATAGTAAGAAGGCCAATCTTTCTCTAATGGACTGAGCAAAGGAGGAAATAAGTTTGGGGAATTTTACTGGGATTTTTTCACATCAGGATCATGACAATATGCATTGGTCTTTTATATTAGAAACAATAGAAAATTATTGAAGAATAAATATTTGGGGAACTAGTTTAGGACAACTTGTGTACATGATTCATCAAAATTTGTAAGTGTTAAGTGATACCCGATGTAACTTAACAATTATATTTTGTGCATATATATACATATTCATTTACTTCTGCCATTCCTTGTTCCAAATTAATTTGGAATGGTTTACCAGAAGATACAGAGTTCAATGAGAAAAAAAAAAAAAAAAAAACAATAGCTCTAAATTGTAGAAATCTTCTTGTAAGATGGTAACAGTAGAAGTGGAGACACCAGTTCTTGAAATAATGGTCTTGAAATAGTGGGAAGAGAGGAATATAATTTCATTTACAAAGACAGGAGAATGTGAAAGAGGTATAGGTTTAAAATGTATATTTGGATGTGTTAAGTTTAAGATTACATATTAATCATCATTGACTAAATTATGCTGCATCGTATTCCATTTTTTCTATGCAACACACTTCATTTTAGCACCACCCTATTGAAAGAACATTTTAAATTTTTACTCCCATTTTTTTGACAGTATAAACAATGCAGTAATGAATATCCTTACATACATCACTTCTTGAAATCTTAGAGGCATTTCTCCAGAGGAAAGTACCAATAGTGGAACTCCTAATTTATTGAGTGAAGCTTTCTTTTCTTTTTTAAAACCTTTTATTTTAGGTTCAGGGGTACAGGTGCAGGTTTGTTATATAGGGAAACTCATGTCATGGGGGTTTGTTGTACAGATTATTTCTTCACCTATGTATGAAGACTAGTACCCAATAGTTATTTTTTTTTGCTCCTCTTTCTCCTTCCAACCTCCACCTTCAGGTAGGCCCCAGTGTCTATTGTTCCCTTCTTTGTGTCCATGTGTTCTCATCATTTAGCTCCCACTTACAAGCAAGAACATGTGGTATTTGGTTTTCTGGTTTTCTGTTCCTATGTTAGTTTGCTACGGATAATGGCCTCCAGCTACATCCATGTGTCTGAAAAAGACATGATTTCTTTTTTTAAAAGGATGCATAATATTTCACGGTGTATATGCACCACATTTTCTTTATCCAGTCTTCCTTTGATAGGCATTTAAGTTGATTCCATGTCTTTGCTACTGTGAATAGTGCTGCAATGAACACACGAGTACACGTGTCTTTATGATAGAATGATTTATATTCCCTTTGGTTTATACCAGTAATGGTATTGCTGGGTCCAATGGTAGCTCTGTTTTTAGCTCTTTGAGAAATTGCCACACTGCTTCACACAAATTTGGTAAGATACTATCCAGTTGCTCACAAAATGGTTGAGTAATTATATAGTCCTACCTAAGAAGAATAAGAGTTCCCAGAACTCTTCTTTCTGTCACTTTTGAGTAAGAAGTGTGAGATTCCTTTTCTAATCCTGACTTATGATATTGAAACCACACTGTTACATGTTTGAGTCATTTCTACCCTAAACTAGCAAACAGATAACCATTTATCAACTCTGGCTACTGCCCTCTCTCTCCACTCTTTGTCATAGTCAAATGCTTTGAAAGTCTAAAGTCTATCTCTACTAACTTTCTCCCTTAATTCAGCTGCCACTCAATTTTATCTTATTCTGCAAAGTGTATGTGGTCTTTACCAGTTGCAGTTTAATTTTTTTAAACTGCCACTTAAGTCCATTATATGGGCTTTGCATGTTTTCACAGAAAATGTATTTTTTCTTTGTGAAACAAGAGTTGAAAATACTTTCTCATAATGTTTCATTTTTGAAAAAAATCCCTGAATGGAATATCTATTAGTATAAAACATGGGTCCATTTTGCCAAATCCACCCTTACCTTCTTATGCACTATAATATTCTATGCTGGTTACAGAAAATTTACGGAGTTCATTCTGCATATGTTATTGGTTCTTAGAAAATAACTAGGAGGTAGATAAGATGCCCTAAAAATAATTACTTCAAAGGGAGAATGATAATATAATCTATGACCTGAAAATTATTTATGAAATGTAATTAAAAGTCATTTACATTATTTTTAAGAATTAAATGTCCTAGTGTTTTCACTGAAACCACAGAGTTTACTTACATTTTTACCTTAGTTTAGTTTGCTATATTTATGCTCTTGTTTTCATGTAGTATCGTTTAAAATCTCCTTTTATATTCAAGGTCTCACATAACACTGAAAATACAGTGCATAACAGAAGGGATCTGGAAGTTTCCCATAATGCTGATTGCTACTGAGCCTGATACGGATGCTGTCATTGACATTGAAGGAGTTGGTTTATTTAAGGAATCTGTTTTTGAATTAAGGCTGAAAAGTCAGACAAGGTAATATATTAAACAAAAGTTTGTAGCTGTTTTAGTGAATATGCTGAACTTTGGAATGAAATTTAAGATGGAAAATTCTATAGTTCATCTTTTGCTGGTTAAGCCAGTGCAACATTGGGTCTCTGACGCAAAGCTTCATATACTACATAAATTTTTATTGTACAATTGGAAAATAGGGTATACAAAGTGAAGACCAGAAAGAAAAACAAAAGTAAATAATTAAAAATTGAAATATAGGATACTATTAATATTTCCATTTGTTTTCAAAGGATGTTTCAGTGTTTTTCTGCAAATGTCAATTGTGTTAGCATATCAAATGGTTTAACTAGGCAGAAATAATTGGGTAAACCCATGTTGATTCCATGTTATGTTTTATTTTCTTTCTATCATAACGGTCTTTGTTATATTTGTGCTAACATAGGCAGTATGACAATACTTTTACCTAAAATCTCACATGTTAAAATACAGTTTTACAGCTTTTTGAGGTACAACATACATAAAATTCATTCACTGTAAATGTACATTTTAATAATTTTTAATTATAGGATTTGCAGTCATAACCACATTCCAGATATAGAACTTTTCCATTTCCCTCCACATTTCCCTCAAACCCTTTTGCAGTCAGCTCCCATACTCATTACCAGTCTCAGTCAACCACTGATTTGCTTTGTCTCTATAGTTTTGCCCTTTCTGATATTTCAAATAAATGAAATTACATAATATGTTATCTTTTGCATGTGACTTTTTAACACTATCCTTATCTGAAGTTCAGTGGTTTTCATGAATAAGCACCTATTAGCTTTGTATATATTTGGTCCATTTCTCGAGGGCTGAAATGGTTGTTTGTAACCATTGTCCAGCTTTATGGTCAACAGGAGTGGTGAACGGTTAAATGTATAATCACTTGTGCCAGGTGTTCCAAGGCTTTATAGATAGGATAACCACAAAATTCACTGTCCAAACTTGAACCTTTTGAGAATGAAAGAGGCTAATTAATAATTAGGCTTGGCAACAAGGTAGACTGGGACAGATCTGACCAAACCAGCACCTAACAGTTACTGTTCTTATAGGCTATGGCAAGATGTTTGCTGTTTATCCAAAGAAGACTAAAAAGTCATTAAATCAGCAGAGTGATACATTTGAAAAAGAACATTTAGCTGAAATGTGTAGAAAACAAATGCAAAAAGGGTAAGAGTGAATGGAGGTAGATTAGTTAGTTGGCTAATGCTGTTGTCTGAAGGTTACTTGAGCGTTTTGCAGGGCAAGTGGAGAGGGATAGTAGACAGATTGGAGAGACTTTAAGGAGGTAAAGTCAGTTAAATTTAGCGATAGTTTTGGGGATCAGAATGTTCCACTTTGCTGGAGAGTGTTGAATGTT
This sequence comes from Theropithecus gelada, assembly GCF_003255815.1. Taxonomy (NCBI): domain Eukaryota; kingdom Metazoa; phylum Chordata; class Mammalia; order Primates; family Cercopithecidae; genus Theropithecus; species Theropithecus gelada. Next base: position 58,324,730 of record NC_037689.1, read on the forward strand.
AAGTCAGAGAAGTACCTGTAATGTAGAAGAAACTAATATCAGGTGGATATTGGACTATATGACCTGGAATTTCTCTTACAGTTTGAAAATATGACATTTTTGTGAAAGAATTGGTGTCATAGTCAAACAGAGTGAGAAATAATTTTTTGCTCAACCACTAAATACCTGTGGGACTTTCAGCTATATATTTTTGCTCCTCCAAGCTTCCATTTCCTCATTTGTAGAGTGGAGATAAAATACAACCCGTAATGTTGCCATGAGAACAAATAATGCAATGTCTATAAATTACTCAACACAATGCCAAGAACTTTTAAATATTCAATAAATGGTATTGTTATTACATACTTTTTCATATCATTGATCAACCTGATCAGTTATCCAAAACCTAGTATTGGGAGAGTAAATGTTTTTGATATTAAGTCTCCTATGTTTTAAAACCAAGAGAAAAACCTCTGCTTGTATATATCCTAGATGAGTGTTTTATAGAAATAAAACCCTTCTTAGTTCTAGGAAACTTGAGTCTGGCTAGCTTTGCATCTGTAAGTCCTCTGAACCTATTCTTAGTGCAATTGCTCAACTCTTAAGGTCCCATATGAGAAAATGAGCTGCTCTTAGCTTATTTAGTGTGAAAGAATGCTGTCCAGTGTATTTTGTGCTCTCTTGAAACGGGATTCAGAACAGGGCAGCAACAAACCCCTTTTTATTCTAAATCATATCCTCCTTCCATCAATAGCTCATACATTTTATCTGCTAAGAAGAGCATAGCATAAAATGTTTCGTATTGTAAGAAAATGCAAAACTATCCTCCAGAGTGAGTTTACCCATACATTCCCACCAGAAATGCATAAGTGATCCAATTTCTGTGCATCTTCACCAGCATTTATTATTATTATTATTATTTCATTTTAGCTATTTTAACAGGTGTATAGTAATAGCACATTATGTTTTGATCTGCATTTCCCTAATGGCAGTTTATGTTGAACACTTTTTTATGTGCTTACTCACCATACATGTCTCCTCTTTGGTGAAATACCTACTCATTTATTTCGATCATCTTATAATGGGACAATTAAATTTTACTGCTAAATTTTTAAAAGTTCTTTGTATATTCTCTATATTTCACCCTCTAAACAGGATTTTTATGGTGCAAGAGTTTTACATCTTGATGAAGTGCAAGTTGTCTTTTCTGTAACATGCTTCTATTGTCATGCCTAAGAACTTGTCACCTAGCACTAAATCCCAAAGATTTTCTTCCATGTTCTCTTTTTTTTTTTTTTTTTTGAAAACGGAGTCTCCTTCGTCCCCCAGGCTGGAGTGCAGTGGCCGGATCTCAGCTCACTGCAAGCTCCACCTCTCGGGTTTACGCCATTCTCCTGCCTCAGCCTCCTAAGTAGCTGGGACTACAGGCGCCCGCCACCTCGCCCAGCTAAGTTTTCGTATTTTTTTTTTTTAGTAGAGACGGGGTTTCACCGTGTCAGCCAGGATGGTCTCGATCTCCTGACCTCGTGATCCGCCCGTCTCGTCCTCCCAAAGTGCTGGGATTACAGGCTTGAGCCACCGCGCCCGGCCAATATACTATGACTTTTTAATAATTAACCAGTTGAAAGACTTAGGGTTGTTTTCATTTACTGGTCATTTTGAATAGTGCTACTATGAACATTCAGGTAAAAGTATTTATTTGCGTGCATGTTTTCAATTATTTTGAGTATAATTTTTTATTTCAATGTAATAAGTTGTTTCAGGGTTCTGAGGAAAATATCCATTTTGAAAAGATCATGCTTGCTGCTGCTAAAGGAATGAAAACTGNTTTTTTTTTTTTTTTTGAGACGGAGTCTCGCTCTGTCGCCCAGGCTGGAGTGCAGTGGCCGGATCTCAGCTCACTGCAAGCTCCACCTCTCGGGTTTACGCCATTCTCCTGCCTCAGCCTCCTGAGTAGCTGGGACTACAGGCGCCCGCCACCTCGCCCAGCTAAGTTTTCGTATTTTTTTTTTTTAGTAGAGACGGGGTTTCACCGTGTCAGCCAGGATGGTCTCGATCTCCTGACCTCGTGATCCGCCCGTCTCGGCCTCCCAAAGTGCTGGGATTACAGGCTTGAGCCACCGCGTTAAAAATTTTAGAGTTTTACATTTCAATCTTAAAGCCATTATATACTTTAAATTAACTGTTGCGTATGGTGTGGGATTTAGGTCGGGAGTTCATCATTTTCCCTGATGATGTCCAACAAGATTTGTTTAAAAGTCTATCTTTCCTCCATTGATTGATTTTGAAACATTGTCAAAAATCAGGTTGGATATATTTGTGTCAGTCCAGTTTTGGGCTTTCTATTCTGTTCCCTTTATCCTTTGCTAATAACACCACACTCAGGTACAGTGATTCTTCTCACTTTCTGATTTCCTTTTAAAATTATTTTAGCTATTCTACTTCCATCACCTCTGTATATAAATTATAGAATAAGCTTATCTACATCTATAAAATTCTTATTTTATTGTGAAAGAAATTTATTAAACTTATAGATCAACCTGCCAACATATGACATTTTCACTATGTTATATACACTACTATATATTTTACTATACCATACCATACCACATATGGTAGATCTCTCAGTTTTCTTAGATTTTCTTTGATTTCTTTCATTGGTGTTTTATAATTTTCAGATTATAGATGCTGTACAAGTTTTGATACATTTTCACCTAGACATTTCATTTTTAGAGTGATTATAAATGCTATTGTATTTTCAGTTTCAGTCTCCACGTTTGTTGCTAGCATATAGAAGTGCTATTGATATCTGTGTGCATATTTTGTATCTTCTGAATTTTCTGAACAGTTATTTATTCTATAAGCATTGCTTTTGGATTCTTTGGCATTTTCTACATAGGCAATCATGTCTTCCACACAAAGGGATAGTTATATTTCTTCGTTTCAACTTTTTTTTTGTAACTTTCTTTTCCTTTTATGCCTCATTGCACTGGCTAGGACTTCTAGTACTATATTGAATAGGACTGATAAGAGTAGGCATCATTGCCTTTTTTCCAAACTTAGGTAGAAAGCATTCAGCCTTTCACCATTACATGTGATGTTAGCTGTACGATTTTTTAAGGTAATTTTGATCAGGCGGAGGAAGTTGTTCCTCTCCGTATTAGTTTCCTAGGGCTGCTGTAACAAACTACCACAAACCAGGTGGCTTAAAATAACACAAATGTATCCTCTCACAGTTTTGGAGACTAGAAATTAAAAAATAAGGTGTCGCCGGGCGCGGTGGCTCAAGCCTGTAATCCCAGCACTTTGGGAGGCGGAGACGGGCGGATCACGAGGTCAGGAGTTCGAGACCATCCTGGCTAACACGGTGAAACCCCGTCTCTACTAAAAAAAAAAATACAAAAAAAAGCTAGCCGGGCGAGGTGGCTGGCGCCTGTAGTCCCAGCTACTCGGAAGGCTGAGGCAGGAGAATGGCATAAACCCGAGAGGCGGAGCTTGCAGTGAGCTGAGATCCGGCCACCGCACTCCAGCCTGGGCGACAGGCGAGACTCCGTCTCAAAAAAAAAAAAAAAAAAATAAGGTGTCAGCAGAGTCATGCTTTCTCTCTAGGCTCTAGGGAAGAATCTGATCTATGCATTTCTCTTAGCTTCTGGTGTTGCCAGCAATCCTTAGGGTTCTTTGGCTTGTACATTTATCACTCCAATCCCTGCCTCCATCATCTCATGACATTCCCCCTGTGTGTCCCTGTCTGTATCTCTTTTCCTGTTCTTATAAAACTGGTTATATTGCATTAAGAATTCATAATGATCCCATCCTGGCTTGATTACATCTGTGATATGACTCTATATTAAAATAAAGTCGTATTCATAGGCACTGAAGTTAGGACTTCAACATATATTTGGGGAAACACAATTCCTAATTCCCCTATTTCTAATTTTTTGAAAGTCCTACCAAGAATGTGTGTTTAATTATGTCAAATGCTTCTTCTGCGCCAATTGATAATATAATGCCATTTTTCTTCTATAGCTTGTTCAAGTGGTTGGTTACACTGATTAAATTTAAAAATTATTTTAATTATTATTATTGCATTCTCTGTATCTGGTTTTCCCATTTGAGTAATGCTGTTCTCAAAAACATGAGTTAGAAATGTTCCCTCTTCTTCTATTTCTGATAGATAATGTTTAGAATTGGTTATAATTATCTTTTAAGTGTTTCATAGAATTATCCACTGAAATCATCTGGTACTGAAGATTTCTTTTTCAGAAACTTTGTAAAATGGTGCATTTAATTACTCTAAGTTATATGCCTAGTAAGATCATTTATTTCATACTGGATGAGTTTTGGTAGCCTGTGCTTTTCAAGTAATTGTTTTATTTATTCTAAATTGTCAAATGTGTGTATGTAGTGTTGTTCAGTATATTTCCTTAAGTTATCTGTTGAGACTTGCAGAGTCTGCGTGATATCTCCTCTCTTATTTCTGAAATTGATCATTTGCAACTTTTCCCTTTAATCACTGCCAGCCGTTTTAGAAGTTTGTCAGTTTTGTTGAGTTTTTTTTAAAGAACCAGCTTTTGTTTCACTGGTTTTCTCTAATTTTCTGTTTCATTTTTAATTTATTTTTCCTCTCATTTTTGTTTTCTTTCTTTTGATTACTCTCGATTTATCTTAATTTTCTAGTTTTCTGAAGTGGGAGCTTAGATCGTTGATTTGAGGCCTTTTCTTTTTTTCTATTGTAATTATTTAGTATTACAAATTTCCTCCTGGATACTGCTTTAGCTGCATTTCACAAATTTAGTCTGTTGTTTTTTCATATTTATTTAGTATTTTTATTTCATTCGCTGTTTCTTTTTTGACACAGGGATTATTTAGAAGAGTGTTGCTTAATTTACGAGTGTTTGAGGATTTTTGTTGTCTTTCTCTTATTAATTTTTAATTAGTTCATCATGGCCAGAAAACATACTCTGCATAAATTCAAAGTAATTTGCTTGGGCAGGGGCCTATAGATAAAAATATAAATCAACAAAATAGAGGTAGATGGAGTGTTCTACAGATATCTATTAGAGCATGTTGGTTGATGGTTTTATTTAAGGTTTTTTGTTTGTTTGTTTGTTTGCTTGCTTTTTTTCCCCTAATTTTCTGTTCAGTAATTCTAACATTTGATGAGAGAGAGGTGTCAATATCACTGTATATAACTGTAGATTTATCTTTTTCTTCAGGTTTGTTTTTGCTACACATGTTATTTATTGATTGATTGACTCCTAACAATTGTACACCTTTATGGGGTACATATTATGATACACGCACACAATGTGTAATGATAAAATCACGGTGTTTAAGATACCCATCACCTCAAATGTTTATCATTTCTTTGTATTGGGAACATTTGAAATCTTCTAGCTATTTTGAAACAACAAGAAATTATGGTTAACTATAGTCACTCTACTGTTCTAGTTAACACTAGAACTTATTATTTCTATTTAACTGCATGTTTGTACTCATTAACTAACCTCTCTTCACCCAACCTCCTCATCCATCTCTATATCTGGTAGCTATCATTGTACTATCTATCTCCATGGGGTCAACATTTTTAGCACTCACCTATAAGTGAGAACATGATATTTGTCTTCCTGTGCCTGGTTTATTTCATTAACATAATGATCTCTGTTTTCATCCATGTTGCTGCAAATAAAAAGACTTCATGATTTTTATGGCTGAACAGTACTCCATTGTGTAAATATGCCTCATTTTCTTTATCCATGCATCTATTGATGGACACTTAAGTTGATTTCCTATCTTGGCTATTATGAAAAGTTCTGCTGTAAATATGGGTGTGCAGGTCTCCATTTGATATACTGGTTTCCTTTCTGTTGGATAAATAACCAGTAGTAGGGTTACTGGATCATAAAGTAGTTATAGTTTTAGTTTTTCTGAGAAATCTCCATATCATTTTCCATAATGGTTATACTAATTTACATTCCCACAAACAGTGTATGAGTTCCCTTTTCTCTGCATCCTTACCAGCATTTATTTTTTCTCTTTTTCCTAATAGCCATTCTAACTAGAGTGAGATGATAGCTTGTGGTTTTGATTTGCATTTCTCTGACGATTAATGATGTTGAGCATTTTTTCATATACCCATTGGCCATTTGTAAGTCTTATTCTGACAAGTGTCTATTCAGATCCTTTGCACACTTTTTAATGATGTCAGGGTCTCACTTGTTCCTTTGGGCTTAGGATCTGAGCAACTGGGTTACTGGTGCTGTAGGCACCCATATGAAATTAGTGGAATCAAAGTGTAGCCTCAGGGATGGATGAATTTCATGGCTACTGGCCCTCGGGACAGAATATACTCCAGATGTGGGTCTAGTTTCAAGATGGCACCATGCCATAACAGCCTGTGTTGTGGGGCTGGGGGTGTCAAGAAAGTTCCTGCTCTGGGAGAATACAGGATGTTGGATCCTGGCAACTATCCACGCTGGACTTGGGGCCTATGAGGACTAAGAGACTTCTCTATAAGGATGACTGCTGGTGTCTGTGGTGCTGATGGGGATGACCAAAGGTCTCCAGCTTACTTTTTCTCCGTTAGAAGAATCCATTCTGGCTCTGATCTGATTCTGCTGTGGGAGACAGTGTGGCAGAGGCAGGATGCCTTGCTCCCCTGTCTATGGAGATATCCTGGGTCTCTGTGCTCCACGGAGATTTCGCAGTACTCTTCAGTGCACTTCTTCATTCACTTTAGTCAAAATACGGTTGTTTGTGGTTTTGGTCCCTTATTGTGGAGGATTGAGAGCCAGGCAACTCTAGTCAGCCATCTTGCTGATGTGGTATTGCAATCAGATTAGTCCAGATTTATTTTTAATTAATGTTACTAAGATTCTGTTAGATGTTTGGTTTAAAACTGGAAGTAGTTTGTTTCTTCTATTCTGATATATTTCTGCAAGCATTAAGTTCAAGGGCAGTTTCTACAGAAATATAAAATAGACTTAGTTCATTAGATCGCAATAAACATTTTTCTGGTGGATAAATACAGTTGTCAGAAATTCTATGATATACAATTATGTATGAAAAACACATTCAAAATATCAAAAAAAAACCAAACCCTGACTCTTCTGTATTGAACCCTGATGGCCCTGTTATATTGAATGAACTACTTAGAATTAGGGATAAATCTGAAAATCTCAATAGGGTATTTTCTAAAGTATAGATTTTGATTTTGTTCTATTTTTGTTCTAAGGACATAATTACATACCCTTTATAATATTGATGCTGGAGAGTGATTTTTTAAAAGATTCAATACCAAATAATTATCCCCCGTAAGTGCTTCTAATGTGCAGATTTGAGATACATTTTAATAACATAGGGTCATTCCTGTGGTTGAAGTCACATGTTAGCCATGTCTACAGTCATCTGAAGGTTTTACACAGCTGGATGATCAATTAGTTTACTTTTATAACTGGAGATGTTTATGTTGGATGTTGACTGATAGTGTCTCCATGTAGTTGCTCTTTAATGGAGGCCCCGGATAGTTGAATTTGTACATGGTGATTGGTTTTCCATAGAGAGCACATTCCGAGAGAAGCAGGTAGAAGATACATGGCACTTTCTGACCTACACACACAAGTTCAACAACAGTCACTCTAGTCACATTGTATTGGTTACCAAAGGGTCACTATATTGGCCTGGATTTAAGAAAGGAAACATAGATCCCACCTTTCTATGGGGAAATTGTTAAAGAATGTGTAGGCTTGCCACAGTGGAGTGTGCTAACTTGAGTGTTTTCAGCTTCTTCTAAGGCAAAAAATTTTCTCCAGATTCCTCCTGGATATTGTCAACCAGCTGCAAGTCTTTGGGTAGCAAAGATCAGATCATGATGGGTAACATAACCAAGCTACAGAAGAAGGTGAATTTACTTTCTCTGCATGGGTTTATTTTCTTTTTTTAAATTATACTTTAAGTTCTAGGGTACATGTGCACAGCATGCAGATTTGTTACATAGATATACATGTGCCATGTTGGTGTGCTGCACCCATCAACTCGTCATTTACATTAGGTATTTCTCCTAATGCTATCCCTCCCCCAGTTCCCCACCCCCCAACAGGCCCCAGTGTGTGAGGTTCCCCTCCCTGTATCCATGTGTTCTCATTGTTCACCTCCAACTTATGAGTGAGAACATGAGGTGTTTTGTTTTCTGTCCTTGTGATATTTTGCTAAGAATGATGGTTTCCAGCTTCATCCACGTTCCTGCAAAGGACATGAAGTCATCCTTTTTTATGGCTGTGTAGTATTCCATGGTGTATATGTGCCACATTTTCTTTATCCAGTCTATTATTGATGGACATTTGGGTTGGTTCCAAGTCTTTGCATGGGTTTATTTTCTACAGCAAATGGAAACTACCTGCTTCCTTACATTAAGTCTGTTTTAAACTTTTTTTTAGAGGATTCAGTGATGTAAATAAGCTACTGAATATTTCTAGCTTATTTACCAGCCCTCGGGAGGCTACACCTAGGTAGGTATTAGAAATTTCAAGTTATCTTGAAGATCTAGGGAACTGAAGGGGCATATATAGAAAAAATAGGATAGGAAAACAGGCAGACCTAATTATATTCAGGATTTGACTGGTTCCTCATGAACCCAGTAATATTTCCTTTTTCTTTAGGGAATCAAGAGTGAAATAAGTTCTGAAAAGGAATGACCCCCCTGTCCTAGTGACTATACATTTTTCTTGTGTGCTGGACATACAGGGAGAGGAAAGAAGGACAAAGATGCATGACAAACCCTATGGTGGTAGCTACTCTGTTTCCTAAATTAAATATGTAAAGCGTTAGTGTATCAAGGGGTAATTTTAAACATAATAATACAAAGTATTCTGAAGAATCAGTATAAAAACATAACAGAGTTCAAAATATCAAAATAGGTTATCCTTAAAATATTTTATGTGCATATAAGTGATTAGCAATAAGTAAAACTTTTGAGAAATATGAATTCCTTATTTTTCTGAATATCCTAGTTTTTACTAATGTCTGCCCTTTGTGATAATATTTAAAAATTATTTTTATATAAATGAGCATTATGAAATACACAATAAACTATAATGTACATCTTAGGAAATGAGAAATCCACCATCTCTTGGCCACTATCACTAAGTCCAACTCAGTTCTGGTAGAGTATAGGAATTAGAAACAAATGGATTTCTAGTAATATAAGCTAATCTTATTTTGAAATAGTCACTTGGGATCTTGCTACATAGAAATTATCTTGTTATAAAGTGAAAATCTTCTGTAGATGAGCATTTTCACTAAGAAAACTAATTGTATGGCTGGGTGTGTGTGTATATAGGCATGTATATAGGCATGTATATGTGTGTATATATATAAAGAAACACCTAAATACATATAATTTAAGAAGTCTTTAGTGAATCATGCTGCCCACATTGTTTAAACCCTCTCTAATTCATTAACACTTTTATACCACAGCTGAGTCTCCATTTATTTCTAACAATAACAATAAAGCTACTGTCTTTTAAAAAATGATGGCATATAAACAAAACTTGATGTGACTTTATACTCATTAAAAATTTTGTGGATTTAGAACATCTTGGTAAATATTTGGGAAACAAATTTAGGGCAACATTTTTTGATGATTGATAAATTTCTGTGAGTGTTGTGTGATATTCTGACATAGTATAGCAATACTGTTTTGTGCATATATGCATATATTCATTTACTATGATTCTTTCTTTTGTATGTACAGTCATGCATCACTTAACGACAAAGATATGTTCTGAGAAATGCATCCTTAGGTGATTCCATCATTTTGCACACATCATAGAGTGCATTTACACAAACCTAGATGGTATAGCCTACTGCACACCTAGGCTGTATGGCATTGCCTATTGCTTCTAGGCTACAAACCTGCACAGGATATTACTATACTGAATAATGAAGGCACCTGCAACACATTGATAAATATTTGTATACCTAAACACAGAAGTTACAGTAAACATACAGTATTAAAATCATATGGAACAACCATTGTATGTACAGTTCATCATTGACCAAAATATAGATGATAAATGTCTAATTTTATTTATTTCAGTATAGATATTGAGGTTTCCCAACATCATTTATTGAAGACACTAACCTTTTAAAATTGTGTGTGCTTGATGCCCTTGTCAAAAATTACTTGACAGCATATGCTTAGGTTTATTTCTTGGCTCTCTATTCTGTTCTGCTGGCCTATGTGTCTGTTTTTATGACAGTAACATACTATTTTAATTATTGTAGGTTTGTAATATATTTTGATATCAGGTAGTGGCATGCTACCAGCTTTTCTTTTTGCTCAAAATTGCTCTGGATAGTTGAAGTGTTTAAAGGTTACTATTTATTTAAAATATAACACTAGAATTTTTATAGATAGCATTAAATTGATAGATCACATTGGCTAGTATGGTCATTTTAGCAAGTTAATTATTCAATCTCATGAAAACAAGGTATTTTCCCATTTGTGTTTTTGTCAATATTTTAAATCAAATTTTACAGTTTTCAGTATGTAGATCTTTTATTTCCTTGGCTAAATTTATTTCTAAGAATTTTATTCTTTGTAATGCTATATAAATTGGATTACTTTCTTGATTTCTTCTTGGAAGAGTTTGTTATTAGCATATATAAATGCTACTGGGTTTTGTATGTTGATTTTTCATCCATCAATGTCAGTGTTACTGAGATTATGTATTAGTTTTAACAGGTTTTTGCGTGTGTGTGTGCATGTGTAATCTTTACAGTTTTCTACATATAGGAACACACCCTCTGCAAATAGGGATAGATGATAGTATTTCTTCCTTTCTGATTTGGGTACCTTTTAGTTCTTTTACTTGCTTCATTGCTCTTGCTGATATTTCTAGTATGTTACATAGACATGCAAAGAGGGGGCATTTTCTTGTACCAGACCTTAGAGGTAAAGCTTTCAGTTTTTCTCCATTGATTATGATGTTAGCAGTAGGTTTTTCATAAATGGCCTTTATCATGGAGAGGAAATGTCCTCCTAAACTTAATTTGTTGAGAGTTTATCATGAAATGGTGTTGAACTTTCCCAAATGCTTATTCAGCATCCATTGGGATGATCATGTAGCTTTAGCTTGCATTCTTTTAATGTGGTATATCACATTGATTGATTTGCATATGCTAAACAAAACATGCATCTCAAGCATAAGTCCCACTTGATTATGGTGAAGAGCCTTTTAATGTATTGACAGAAATGGTTTACTAGTACTGTATTGATGATTTTTGCTTCCATGTTCATCAGATATATTGGTCTGTAGTTTTTTTTTTCTCTTGTTGTCTTTGTATGGCTTTGGTATCAGGGTGATCCTGGTCTCATAAAATGAGATTTTATCTTTTGGAAGAGTTTAGTAAGGACTGGTATTAAATCTTCTTTGAATGTTTAGTAGAATTTAGCCATGAAGCCATCTGGTACTGGACTTTTCTTTGTTGGGAAGCTTTTAATTACTGCTGCAATCTTTTTTAAAATTGGCCCCTTCAAGCATTCTATTTCTTATTAGTTCAATCTTGGTAGGTTGTATGTTTCTAGAAATATGTACATTTCCTTCTCGGTTTTCCAGTTTGCTTACAGATAATTGTTCATAATAATCATTATATTCCTTTGTATTTCTGAGAAATCAATTGAAATGTCTCCCCCTTTATTTCTTATTTGATTTATTGGAGTATTCTCTCTTTTTGTCTTAATCTCACTCATGGTTTGTCAATTTAAAATGTATTTTTAAAACATTCTTTGTTTTGTGAAATTTCTATGACTTTTCTATTTTATTTATTTCTGATCTTATTTTTTATTATTTTCTCCCTTCTGCTAACTTTGGGTTTAGTTTGTCCTTTTTCTAGTTCATATGAGTATAATTTAAGTGGCTTATTTTGAGATCTTCCTTTTTTAATGTAGATATTTATCATTATACGATTTCCTCTTAATACTGCTTTTCCTGCATCCCATTAAGTTTTGTTTTGCTGTGTTTTCATTTTCATTTGTCTCAATACATTTTCTTTCTTTCCCATGAGACATTTTATTTGTAAATATGTATTACATCTCTAGAAAAAGAATCCCAGGATTTTCACTCCTGTGTGTTTTCGTCTTGCTTCTTCATGGTCCATGATGCCCAGCTGAGGTTGTCAGTATAATGAAACCAAACTGGCAGAATGGAATCAGATTATTCTGCCATTTTTCTAGACCTTTGAGTTGCACATCAAATCTGGGCTGATCACTCCACACTTGTTTAGCCTGCCTGTGAGGTTCACAACAATTTTCCCAGCTCTGTTATCATCAGCGATTTCAAATTTGCCAATGTAACCATACTTCATCATCACACTGAGAAGCCAGATGATGACTTTGGAGCACAGCCTAATAAGAACTTGGTGTTTGCCTCTCTTTTCGGCATGTTGATACTTTTGAGAGCATCAGCCAGGACATTCATGCACACCATTGTGGCAGTGTGGAAAGATGGCGGAAAGAGGATAGGAGGGGAGAGCGCATGCGGTTATGGGGACAAGATATTTTCTAATATTCCTTTTGATTCCTATTTGACCTATTGGTTGTTCAGGTCCATGTTAATTTCCACGTATTTGTGAATTTTCCTAAATTTCTCCTGTTATTGATTCTCAGTTTCATACCGCTGTGCTCAGTAAGGATACTTGATATAATTTCAATGTTCTAAAATTTGTTGACTTGTTTTGTTGCTTAACATATGATCCACCCTGAAAAATATTACGTTGCCCTTAAAAAGAGTATATTCTGCTGCTGTTGGATAGAATGTTCTGCATATAGCTGTTATGTACATTTATCTAAAGTGTAGTTCAAATCCAATGTTTGTTTATTGATGTTTAATCTGAATGATCTATCCATTGTTGAAAGTGCAGTATTTCGTTTCTTTGATGGTGTAATATTTCCCTGATTCTTCGTGATCTTTCTAGCCTTGCTAAGAAGTTTGCTCATTTAAAGAAGTTATCTTCTCCAGACTTTATGAATTGGCTTCAGCAAATAAAAATTTTCACCTTTAGGGAAACAGGGCACATCAGGGTGTGTTGTGGCACTGGGTCTAGTTCTGTAGTGTTCTAAGTGTGGTGGCATGCAGTAGCTTCAGGCTGTGAGATATTAATATTGCTTTGGCTCAGGCAGCTAGAGTCTGTAACATCAGCAACTGTATGATTCTTGGTTGCAAGAGATATGGGATGCCCATGGTGGCTGTGAAGACCCTCAAGATCCTTAGTGTTGACTCTGGGTCAAGAAGCAAGAGGCCAGGGCAAGCAGCAATGAGGCTAGAGCCAGCAATGTACACACACTTAACTTCAGGGACCAACTATAGACACTTCTGTGGAGTCAGAGGCCAGCTGTGGGCTTGTTCGTGGTGTCAAGGGCTGGAGCCAGAAACAGAGGTCAGGGCCAAACTCAGGTGCAGATGTAGTGGGGGCTGGCACCTGCACTTGAACAATTGCACAGGCCAGCTATGGTATGGTGATAGGAGCCTAGAAGGGTGAATGTGCTTGGGCAGCCACATGCTAAAGGTGAAGGTATGCACACACTTGTAGCTACAGCAACCAGCTGTTGGTTCAAGCACACTGATGAGGGCAGGTCCCAGGGGGCAGGGCTGGCTGCTTGTGCACATGGAACTGCAGAGACCTGGGATGGCAGTGTGCACCAGCCTAGATGTGGGAGTTAGCAGTTAACATGCCATGGTGGAATCCAGGGCTATTTCTAAGCACAAGTGTGGTGGTTGTGCTAGGTCCCTGAGCTGGAGCATCCATAGTAGCAGTAGCTGGGCTCTGGGTTGGAGGGAGGGAGATGAGTGGTTGCTTAGATACCTGGAGACTGTGAAGGCAAAAATCTGCAGTGCCTTCAATGATGGAAGCTGCAAGGAGGTCTGTGAAGACTGTGCTGGCTCTCTGCCTTCTTAGCAGTGAAAGCTGCCAGGGTCCTCTGTGGAATAAGTCACAGAGTCCTTGACGACAAATACTGTAGGATTCTTGGCCATGAAACTTGTAGGGGTGTGCATAGCAGTTAAGAAGGCTTTTTAGGACCTCTGTGGAGAATTCTGATGGAGTCCTGTGCAGAGCAGAACACTGGAGACCAGTGACTCCTGCCACATGACTGCTACTTATAGCTTCTGCTTGTTATTCATTCCCAGCTGTCTTCAGACATCTCAGCTATGGTAGTTTCCATAGTGATCTGGGTAGGGCTAAACTGAAACTGCTTCCCCTGGGAAATGTGCCAAAACGTTGAGGAAGATAGGTATTCACCCCACTCTAGTTTTTCCTGATAAGGGGGCTCACATGCCTGGGAGTTTCTTCTCTGTGCTTGCTCAGCAATACCTGCCTAGATGATGGGGTGATGCAGCAAATTAAATTGTAATTTCTATCTTCTTTATATGGTTGTTCTCAGGGATGTTGGGCTCCTGAGTTCATTAAGTGTTATTTTGCATAACTGCCAAATTGTTGCACTTTGTGAGAGGAAGGAAGACTGGGATCTACTACTCCACCATTTTACTGGCATCACTTTTCCAAACGTTAGCTCTCTTGATTATGTCTTATAAATCCCATAGATTTTCTTCATTCATTTTCATTTTCATTATTTGTTTTCCCCTGACTGGATACTTTGGAATGACCTGTCTCCAAGTTCCCAGATTCTTTCTTTGGCTTGATCAAGTCTGCTGTTTACTCTCTCTATTGCAATTTTCTTTTCTTCATTCTATTTTTCAGCTCCAGAATTTCTATGTTTGGTTCTTTTCTAATGATTTCTATTTCTTTATTGAACTTCTTATTTTGCTCATGTATTGTTTTTCTGGTGTTGTTGTCTATCTGTTCTTTTGTAGTTTGCTGAATTGCCTGAAAACAATTATTTTGAATTATTTTTCAGGCAAATTATAGATCTCCCATTTCTTTTGGGCTAGTTAATGGAACATAATTGTGTTTTATTGGCGATGTTATGTTTCTTTGATTGCTAATGTTTCTTGTTGCCTTGTACTGATGCTTGTGCATTTGATGGAGCAGTCACCTCTTTCAGACGTTAGGACTGGTTTTATTAGGAGAGAAGCCAGTCTCCAGAAACTGGAGACGTTAGGACTCACACCCACATAGGTGAAGGTGAAAGACCTTCACCTATGTGGGTGTGAGTGCACCAGCTGGGTGGGATGTGGTAGTTCCAACCCTGGTAGTGGTATAACAGCATAGTCTCCATGAAGTCTGTCAGCAGAGATCACCATTGTGAAAGATTTCAAGGGTCCTTAGTGGCCAAGAAAGAGTGTTTATAGTGTCAGTGACCTGTTTAGATCCTTGGTAGCAAAATCTTCTAGAGTTCTCCTGATCCCTTTATCCCATGGAGAAATCTGTGGCTGAGTGTATCCCTCTTGATGTTGAGTCTGGCTCATGAGTATACTTGTGGCAGTAGCGGCACCAGTGTTTAGTGCATGGTCCCTGTGGAGTGGCTTAAGAGAGGGATCTGAAGCATGGGCATGCATGGAGGGACCATGACTTTGAGTCTGGGATGGCAGTGGCATTAGCGCCAGGCACAGGTGTACACACATTAGCATTGGTAATAATATGCAAGTCACAGATGTTTGTGCAGCAGCTGGGGAGCCACAGCAACTCTGAAATCTCGGGCATGGGTGTTTCTATTGCAGCAGTGGCTCTGATCTTCTAAGTGCAGGTGCTCATGGAGGGAATATGGATCCAGGATCTGGGGCACAGATATGTGCAAAGCAACCACAGTTCTAGGATTCAGGGTACAGACACCACCTGCTGCAGCAATAGTTCCAGTGTCAGTGGTGTAGACACATCCAGAGTGACTACAGAGTTGAGTTCTGGAGTGTAGGCATGCATAGATCAACAACAGCTCTAAGGTTCAGGGTGAGCACAGGGTTAGGGTGATGGTGGCCTCTGTTCTGGGACAGCATAACAGTGGCTCCTTCTTAGGGGTTTGGGTGCAATGGCACCTCCCTCTCAAGGAGATTCTTGGTGGCAATGGCCACTGGTTACCTCAGTGACAAAACAGCCAATGTCCTCTCCACAGCAGGTTGCTGGAATTGTCCTGATCAGCACTAAGGAGACCTCCACTGTAAAGCCGCAAGAGTCTATGTCTCTCACAGGGGCTGCTGAAATCCTCAGCAGCAAATGCTCCAGGGTCAGGGGTGCAAACATATCCAGAGTGAGCAGGTCACTGGGGACCATAGTAGTATCCACCATGTGTCTGATGCTAATACCCTTCACCCTTTTTCTTTGTCCCTAGCTGTCTTCAGATGCTTCAGGTATGCCAATCTCCCTAGCAGTCTTTTCTATGTAGTTACTCTCTATTCGTTGCTCCACTGTGATGCTGTAGGTTCTTAGTTGGAATCTGGAGCCTTCTTAGGGCTATTTTTATTTCTGGATAGCGGTCTAATTCTTGTTTTTTATAAGGGAACAAAGGCTCATATCTCCTATTCAGGCATCTTGCTGATGTCACTTCTGTCTATGAATTTTAACAATTTGATGATAATATATTTGGTCTGGACTTTTTTCAGGTCATCGTATTTGGGATTCATTGTGTTTCTTTAATGTGGATGCTTATTTCCTTTCTTACATTTTGGAAGTTACGCCATTATTCCTTTAAATAAGTTTTCTTACTCTTTTTATCTCTCTCTTCTCCTTCTGTGACTTTCATAATACTTGTTTTGCAGCTTGAAGGTGCCCTAGAAGTCCTGTAGGCTTTCTTCCCTCTTTTCCATTCTTTTTAAATGATCCTCTCACTGGATAATTTCAAATGACCTGTCTTTGAGTTCACTGATTCTTTCTTCTGTTTCAACATATGTGCTGTTCAATTCCTCTAGTAAATTTTTCAGTTCACTTACTGAATTCCTTAGCTTTAAAATTTCCATTTTGTTCTTTTCACATTTTCTATTTCTTTGTTGAAATTTTAATTTTGTTCATGCATTGTATTCCTGAACTTGTTGGACATCGTTAAGACAGTTATTTTAATGATTTGACAGGCAGTTTCATATCTCTTTTTTTTAATGATCAGTTTCTAAAAATTTATTTTATTGTTTTGATTGGACCATTTTCTGCTGTTTGTTCATGTTCCTTATAGCTCTGTGTTATTAGTGCATTAGAAGAAAAAAACAGCCTTCTCTCTCAGTCTTCACAGACTGGCTTTCTGCTGGGAAAGATTTTCACCAATCAGCCTGGCTAGAGATTCTGGAAGCCTTGCAAACCTTTTATGTGAATGTGTCTTTTCTGGACTTGTTCATGTATATTTCTCTTTAGAGAGATGTGTTGGTTTATTTCTTTTTTCAGGAAGTTATAGTCTCTTGTTTCTTCTGGTGTCTGTCTGCTATACCATTAGTCCTCTGAAGCAGCAGCACACCGCTCAGCCTTTTTTTGTTCTTAGTAGTCCTCAGAAATCTAGAGCATGCTAAGCTCCATCAGCATTCTGAGATAGCCAAATCAGAAACCAGTCCCTTGAGCAGCCTCACTCTCCTGTAAAGTCAGAACATTGGATGTCTGGTTCAGCCTTCTTTTTCCTTCCCTACAGAGAAGCCAGAAGCTGAGCATTTCTTCCCAATTCTGTGACACTGTGCCAGCAGGGGGGATAATGGCAAGAGGGTGCCAATAATTTTCCTACTGGCTTCAATATAGTTTGTTTTATGCTCTACTGTGCTACAAAAGCCTCTTAACTGGCTTCTGGATTTCTCACAAAAGGGACTGTTGTTAAATTTGTGTCTTCATTTGTGGAAGGAAGGTCTGGGAGTTCCCATTCTGCCATTTTTTTGATGTAATTCCCTTAGGTGCCCTGTCTTATTCATTCTCATTTATTGTATCATAGCCTAGCACTGGTAATAAAATATTTTAAAATAAGAACGACAGTAATAATGATGACTAAAGTATTATTGGCGAGTCCTTATAATGCACTTTTTGTGTATCAGGCACTAATCTAATGGCTTTGCAGTGACTATTAACAATTTAACAGATGTCAGCACTGAAGTAGGGAAAAGTTAAGTAAATTGTCTGAAGTCATCCATCTAAAAAAGCTATGATTCCGATCCATAGTCCATGTTCTCAAACCTTCTGTTATGATACTCAATACATATTTGCTGAATAGATCAGTGAGTTCCAGCCTGAATCCTTTCTGCATCCTCTCCTATGTTTCACTGTTGAATCTGCTTTTGGAGGCTGAACTTGGCCTTTTATGAGTATCACTCCTGTCAATTTGAGTTTTAAATTTCTCAAAACTTCCATGCAGTGTTCTCCTCTTCTTCTGTGTTCTACCAAGAAATTCTTCAACTTATTTTGCAGTCCTTATCTCAAGTATAGTCAACCTTGACATAAAGATAGTCACTTGAATCTTAAATGTCACTCAATTCACTTCAGATCATAGCAACTCATTTTCAGGCCCAATAATATTTAATGAAATTATAAAGTGCTTTCATTTCACTCAGCAAGTGAAAAGCTAAAGGGAGGATGAGTAAATATCACCATGGAATAGAAACAGAAACAAAAGGTATTATGACTGCTTTGGTGGTCAGTCATTTTATATTTTTTAATGATCAGTTTCTAAAAATTTATTTTATTGTTTTGATTGGACCATTTTCTGCTGTTTGTTCATGTTCCTTATAGCTCTGTGTTATTAGTGCATTAGAAGAAAAAAACAGCCTTCTCTCTCAGTCTTCAAATGCCTGCATTTCCATTAAGGACATTGAATAGTTCCAATTTTTATAGATTCAACATTTTTTAATTTGTGCATTATTATTATTATTTTGAGACGGAGTTTCGCTCTTGTTGCCCCAGCTGGAGTGTAATGGTGCTATCTCGGCTCACTGCAACTTCTGCCTCCTGGGTTCAAGCGATTCTCCTGTCTCAGTCTCCCGAGTAACTGGGATTACAGGCACAAGCCACCATGCCCAGCTAATTTTTGTACTTTTAGTAGAGATGGGGTTTCACCCTGTTGGCCAAGCTGGTCTGGAACTCCTGACCTCTGGTGAACCACCCACCTTGGCCTCCC
Organism: Theropithecus gelada; assembly: GCF_003255815.1. Lineage (NCBI taxonomy): Eukaryota > Metazoa > Chordata > Mammalia > Primates > Cercopithecidae > Theropithecus > Theropithecus gelada. The sequence goes on from NC_037689.1 coordinate 58,343,736, forward strand.
AAAGTGCTGGAAATACAGACATGAGCCACCGCGCTGTGTCTTACTCTGTAGTCCAGTCTGGAGTGCAATGGCATGATCTCGGCTCACTGCAACGTCCACCTCCCAGGTTCAAGCGATTCTCCTGCCTCAGCCTCCCGAGTAGCTGGGATTACAGGCATGCATCACCATGCCTGGCTAATTTTTGTATTTTTAGTAGAGATGGGGTTTCGCCATGTTGGCCAGGCTGGTCTCCAACTCCTGATCTCAGGTGATCTACCTGCCTCGGCCTCTTAAAGTGCTGGGATTATAGGCTTGAGCCACCGCACCCAACCTCTTTGTACATTATAAAAATAAGATGAGATTTTAAAAATCTTTAGAATTTCATTATGTCACCCTGGGAAGAATGACTTCAGTAATCTTTTAAAAAATGCCTCCTCGCTCTTATTAGGTAAGCATTCAGCATTAATGTTTAACCAGGCCTATGGCAGCAGGATTCAAATTCTTCTCATCAAGCTCTCACAAAGAGAATGAGGTAATGATCACATTTAGTAAGTTGAATTTTGTACTTTTGTTCCAGAAATCCTGAACCATTCACTGCACACTTCCTACCTGGCAGTGATCTGGAGTTTTTTGTAAGACCTCAGGCTGGAGAACTTCTTCCTTGTAACACAAACGGAACTGTCATCACTGTAGGATTTAAACCTAAAATGTACTGTAGGAAATATAAAGCAACATTAGTAATACAGGTGAGTTCTACAAAGACAATAGTCAAGGATGTTTGATGCAACTAAACACACTAAATAAACTAGCGAGAAAAGGTTTTCCTAAATGGTCACAGATAAAGAATAACAATTTTGCTGTGCAAAAATCAACTTATCTCAACTGCTGAGTCTTGGTTTACTTTTATTTTATCCAAGAACAGAATTTTAAGGATGGTATATAACAAAAAAGTTGTCAACACTAGAGGAAAGTTAAAAAAAAAAATACTTTCCTTCCATATTAAGGAACTGTGGAAGAGACAAATACTGACTGTAAAGTGATTTATATAGTTATGTATTACTTTCTGTAACATACCTATTCAAGGACTTCATTAACTTTAGGTTATTTGAGATAGGGATTTTGGAGCCCTTAATTAAGGCAGAGTATTGGCAAGATGTTGAAGTCTAACATTAAAAAAATGGAATAAAAGATAACACTTATTTTGAATGGAAAAAGCATGATGTGAGCCAGTAATCATCTGTTAAAGTCATCATTTTATTAACAGTTAAGGTAAATACAATTTTGAACATGTATTCAGTAACCAGAGTTGATCTATAAAGTTTCACACAAATTTTATAGTAAGAGCTTTCAGGCTAAATACAACTTTCAAACTATTTCTAAAAAGGTATCTATTACCACCGTCTACTTTCAGTAGCATTGGCACACGTGCATGGTGTCGTATACACACAACTCCTGGTGCAAAAGCAATTTCTAGATTTCTCAATCAAGCAATAATTAGCCAGTGCCATAGGCAGAAAAAATTTATTGTTTTAATGAACAGAGACAAAATATTGAATATTGTTTGAGAAAGTTATTTCTATTTTTTTCATCTTTCTAAGAGTCCTTACAATCTAGGTAGTAAGAAGGTAAAGCCTTTGTTGACATTTTGCGCATACCCTGTTGCCTACACTGATACATAATTTTTCTTTCTTTTTTTCTTTTTTGAGACAGAGTCTCACTCTGTCGCCCAGGCTGGAGTGTAGTGGTGCGATCTTGGCTCACTGCAAGCTCCGCCTCCCGGGTTCACGCCATTCTCCTGCCTCAGCCTCCTGAGTAGCTGGGCCTACAAGCACCTGCCACCACGCCCGGCTACTTTCTTGTGTTTTTAGTAGAGATGGGGTTTCACCGTATTAGCCAGGATGGTCTTGATCTCCTGACCTTGTGATACACCCACCTCGGCCTCCCAAAGTCCCAGGATTACAGGCGTGAGCCACTGCACCCAGCCTTGATACATAATTTAAAGTGATCATATTGTACTTGCTTCAGTTTGCTTTAAGGGGATTAAATGGCATCTTTAAAAATATTTTCAAATTAAAATTATGTTCATTTTATCTAGCATACAGTAGACAGTTCTACAATTAACAGAAGGCTTTACCAACAAAACCTGTGCCTGATTTCTCTGTGTTGATTTGACAAATTACTGGCAGTGCAATTAAAGATTTTATGTGAGGGAACAAGTTGTTACATGGGAACAACAGAGCATATGCCATTTTTAGCCTAAAGTGGTACAATTTGATACCATTTATGTAGGGAAAATTGAGTTTCAAACGTTTAAGAAATCATGATTTTCGGCCGGGCGCGGTGGCTCAAGCCTGTAATCCCAGCACTTTGGGAGGCCGAGACGGGCGGATCACGAGGTCAGGAGATCGAGACCATCCTGGCTAACACGGTGAAACCCCGTCTCTACTAAAAAATAGAAAAAACTAGCCGGGCGAGGTGGCGGGCGCCTGTAGTCCCAGCTACTGGGGAGGCTGAGGCAGGAGAATGGCGGGAACCCAGGAGGCGGAGCTTGCAGTGAGCCGAGATCAAGCCACTGCACTCCAGCCTGGGCGACAGAGCGAAACTCCGTCTCAAAAAAAAAAAAAGAAATCATGATTTTCTTAATTCTACTTTTATTATTGAAAATTCCAAATATGTACAGAGATAGAGAGCATAATTAATCACCATGCACTAATTATGCAGTATGAACATTTATCAACTTATAGCCAATTCTGCTTCACCTATATGCCCACTCTCTTCCTCTCCTTCTGTATGAAGGGTTACCTTGTGCTAAGGATATCCAACACTGTAATTCTTGCCCTACCCTTGACAACCACGAATATTGTAATTTCTAGAACATTATATAAATGGAACCATTAAATCATTAAAGCATTATCTAAATCAAAAATATTATTTGCATTATCATTATCTTTTTTAAATGAATGATTTTAAGCATTAAGTCAATGTTTGCAACTATATTATCTTCATTTTGCCTCACTTGAAAATAAAAATGATGATTTTAAAGAACATGTCAGTTAAATATTAGCCCAAACAAACCTCAATAATCTTGTTCACAAGTTTCATAATTTCCCATTCCATTAAATCAAATTTAAAATTATTAAAAGTTGTCTTTTCCCACTAGTAAACAAGATATATAGCACTAGCTTTGAGAGACTAAAGTGTACTTATTTAGTCTGTTTTACAAAAAGCGGTGCTACTCAAAGAGAGTAGTAAATCTCCTTATATCCCTTGTAGATATGATAAATCTTAATTTATGAAAATGTGAGGATTATCAGAATTATCTAACATAAAATATATGATTCTTTATCTTTATACTTATATAAATTATTCATACAGTTTATACAGTAATATATAATATATAAGATTATATATGATTGTGATTTCATTTACAATATATAAGTAATATAAGTATATAAGTATATAGGTAATACTTATAAAATATAAGTAATATAGTATTCATATAAGTAATATTTATATACAGATATACCTGTTATAACTAGAGACATAACCAGACATTGATAATTTGTGTTTGCTTTTAAAGGAATAGATCATTAGCATGAAATTGTGGGAAATAGCATTGTAAATATCTTGGTTTGTATCTGCATCTCAGATGCAGATCTTGAAATAAGGATAGAAATCCAAGTAGCATATTTGCTATGTGATCTCAATTAACAGATGTAGGGAAGACAGGATGTGAGATAGGGAAGGGGAAGAAATCAGTAAAGGGTACTTTATCCAGGCATCTGCCACAGTGAGCAACTGGAAATGAATCCCGTGGAAGATCTCTGGGAAATGGCGTGGAACACATACCTCAGAGTTTTCACACCTGAGAGGTTAAGAAAGTTTGGTTACTTATATAGTAACCGCCACTATTCCAATCACTGATTGAAAAATGCTCTCAGAGATTGTTCAAACTCTGGTACCAGTAGAGAAGACTTCCGGGGTTTCTGAACAATCTTGAGCCAAAGAGGGGCAAAATTGATCTATGAAGTTTCACACATATTTTATAGTAAGGACTTTTAGGCTAATCTTCCAATTGAAAGTTGAAGCAGGCAGTGGTATGAAAACACCTGAGGGTTGTGGGTGGACACAGACCACATCTGCTAGTGGATAATTATCAATTGTTTCCATTCATAGAACTGTGCCTTGAATATATAGCTTTCTTAATGGAAACTTGGGAAATAAAAATATACATACAGCTTTGGTTATTCATTCCATGAGATCATGGACTTTGGGCGATCTCTTTTCAGAACACAGAGACACAACCTAAATGTGGAAGTTTCATCTGTGTATTTTTTCAAATTTCTTTAAATAAATAGTTGAGAAGTATAATTGTCAATTTGGCATTCTTTTGTAAAAACTCGATGTGGTTATTCTATGAGATGTTAGTAATATGGAAGTATTAACGTATTCTTATATTATTTTAACTTCTGTTTTGTATTTATATTTTCAAAGGGAGATTGGGGATAGAAGATATAAAGTTAGATCTTTAAATTTTTTTTTAATATACATGGATAGTTGCTTTTATTTATGGTTAGACTGAAGAAATTTAGCTATATGTAAAACAACTATAATGTTCAATCTTTATTTCATAAAATAAGCCTATTAATGTTGTATAGCTTTTTGGAATGAAGAGTATGAACAACTTCCATACACACACACAAAGCACACACACACACAAGCACACGCACGCTCAGCATCACTTATTGTAAAATTTAAATCTTAATTGAATTTCAATAAATATAATTGGGACTTTAAAATAATTTTTTTAAAGTAATTATTTCTAAAGTGTCTTGGTGAAGGTAAAGGTACAAGTCCCTACTTTTAGCTCTCATTTGTACCTACTAAGTGCTGAGTAAGGATATAGATCCCTTCATATAGCTTACTCATGTGTACCCACTAAATGATGGCCATGGGTGCAGGGCCCTTCAGTAACTCAGGCATTAGTATCAAATGCCAGGCATGGTGTAGGTCTCTTCATTTAGCTCACTCATTTTCACCCATCAAGTGGGTCAATGTACTGGAAAATATATGCCTATGCACAATCGCTAAAATATAGCTTTGTTTTTCAAATTAAACATCCTTATATGAAGTAAAATGTTTTTTACCCAGTCATATTATGCTCCTTGGTTTGGTCTGCTTTTGACACACTGATTCTGAATACATAATTATTACAAACACTAGATAAATGGGCCAGATATGATTAAGATGAGGCTATGACAGTTGTGCAAGACATTCTTGCACTTAATATTAATTGATAGGTATCACACTACATATAAAGCTCAGGGCATTGAAATATTCAGTTTGTCTGGACTTATTCTGAATGAGTTTTCTGAGTATACGTGGTATAAATCTTAGTGTTAGGAGGACACCAGTATAAACACAGGTGGTTTCAGGAAGTTCTGCACAAGGAATGAGACTTCAGTATAAACATAAACATATATGCAGAAGAAATGAAGAATTTTTAAACAAATCACAATATAAATTCTACTCACTTGGATTTAGATGGTGATTGTCAGCAATGATCTTACATCATTTTTGGTATATTAAAATGGTTATACATACTATGGGCCAGTACGGTGGCTCACGCCTGTAATCTGAGCACTTTGGGAGGCCGAGGAGGGTGGGTCATCTGAGGTCAGGATTTTGAGACTAGCCTGGCCAATGTGGTGAAACCCCATCTCTACTAAAAATACAAAAATTAGCCAGGTGTCGTGGCACATGCCTGTAATCCTAGCTACTCGGGAGGCTGAGGCACAAGAATTGCTTGAACCAGGGAAGTGGAGATTGCAGTGAGCCAAGATCATACCACTGCACTCCAGCCTGGGTGACAGAGTGAGACCCTGTCTAAAAAATAAAAAATAAAAATAAATATATAAAATGGTTACACATACTATGTACTTGCATAATCTTCAAAGCAGCTAAATATATTTTACCAGTCATTTCTATGGTTACACTTAAATTCTTATGAATGTGTTTATCTTGGAAGGTACTATTTCCATTAGTTGGAGTTCATACTGGACAACAGTCTTATGCAAACCAAATAGATTGTTTTCCCTTATTATCAGACAGATGTCTAGTTTACAAGGAGAATCTCTGAGAGATTTTTTAGTAAATAATTCTTAATTCATAAAGTGAAATACTTGCTTTATTTTCCACATTAATTGTCACTCTAAGTGGTTTCAGTTTTGTACCTTTCCCATACTCTACATGGAGAACAGAAGATGTTAATTATAGTGAACTTTTCCCTACATGTTTTAAAGTCCCTGGATATTTAAAAAAAAAAAAAAATTTCTCCCTCTTTGTCTCCAGACAGAAGAAATGTACTGGATATATGAGATCAACGGATTATCTCCAACTACCGTGCCACCGAAAAATGCAAAATCCAAAATTGATGCTACTCACAAGACACATGACAACGTGCCAGTCCATCGACGTAATTTTGTCCGTGAAAATGCTAAACTCCTAAGAACGGGGGTGTCTTCCACCATCAAAGGTGCTCCTTTGGTGAGGAAGAATCAATAAATTTTTTTTCCAAAATATTTCTTGGTCTCAGGTAGATCTTTGATGAGTATTATTTCATCTTTTAGAATATTTCTGAGGAATAATGGTTTAATTATAATAGGCCTTCTATATTTCCTTGTCTTTTAAAATTCAGTCTGTTCTCTGAATATATTGTACTTCATTTGTGAGTTATGAGTGTTTTTTTATGTGAATATTGGAATTGGTTTACTTTTAAAGTGCAGGTGTATATTTGTAGTAAAATGAAATATAATTTAAATGACAACAGTATTTCCAATAATAGTGTGGCTAATAAAGCTAAATTTCTCACGTAGGTATTCCTTATTAATCTTTAAGTTTTAGTTAACAACTAAAAATTGTATATATTTATGGTATATAACATATTTTGAAATATGCATACATTGTAGCCTGGTTAGCCTGAGCTGATTAATACATGCATTACCTTACATACTTATTTTTTGTAGTAAGAACACTTAAAATATACTTTCTTAGCCATTTTCAAGTATATAATACATTACTAACTATCACCACCATGTTGTACAGCAGATCTCTTGAACTCATTCCTCCTATCTAACTGAAATTTTGTATGCTTTGACCAACATCTCCCAATCATCCTGATTCCCCCCACCCAGCCCCTGGTAATTAGCATTGTACTCTTGTATGAGTTCACTATTTTTAGATTTCACATATAAGTGAGATCATGCAGTATTTGTTTTTCTGTGCCTGGCTTGTTTTACTTAATGTCTTATCTTCCAGATTCATCCATATTGTCACAAATGGCAGGATTTCCTTCTTTTTAAAGGCTGAACGGTATCTCATTGTGTATATATTTCAAATACTAGTATTGCTATTAAAGCTTGATTTCCCATGTAGATGTTGCTTGTAAGTCTTTAAAACATTAATGATTAAATTAGCACTGAAGACAGAAAGATTGACCATTTCTTATATCTGCTTTATAAAATATATACTTATATCTTATATCTTCTATTTGGAATAAAGGTAATTAATTAAAAAGCCCATGTATATATGTGTATGTAGTTCATCTGCTTCTATATTGCAGCATTTAAATAATATAGGTATATCTCAAAAGGATCCAGGAGAAAGTTCATTTCGATGTGTGTCTGATCCTTTTCAATAATGTATTAATCAAAGTAAAGGGGAGTATGTTGCTTGGTACTTATCATTAAAGGGAAGCCAGTATGGACCAGCTTTAAGATATTTTGACACAAACTGGCTCTGCCACAAAACATTCATGTATTCTTAAGCAAGTTGCTTACCCTTTTTTACCCTATTTTCTTGTTTCCAAAATGAAGGGACTGTACTAGGACAGAGGTTGGCATACTATGGTACATGGGACGAGTGTAGACTGTCACCTATTGTTATATAGCACATTAGCTAGGAGCAATTTTTACATTGTTAAATCGTTGAAAAAAATAAATAGAAGAATACTGTATGACACAAGAACGTTATATAACATTCAAATTTCACTGCCTATAAATAAGGTTTTACTGGAATACAGCACAAGCACTTCCTTATATGTTGTCTGTAATTGCTTTGCACTACAACAGCAAAGTTGAGTAGACAGAAACCACATGACTGCAAAGCTTAAACTATTTATTCTCTGTCTCTTTACAGAAAATGTTTGGAAAAGTATCTGTGGGATTAATTTGTATTGTCTGTAGCAGTTGAGAAAAAGGGGAGTGGAAGTCCATGTTCACTGGATTTGCCATCCCGGGAAAGGATAAGAACTAAAACTCCATGAATTTTCAAAAGCCTTTCTCAGTCTCTGCTCCCTTAAAGATATTTCTTTGAGTATGGAGTAATAGATCATTTGTCTGTCCCTTCTTCTTCTGTACTACATCGCAGCGGGTGGTGGTGGGTAGGTGGTCAGTTTCTGAACGTATTTCCCACAGCCTTCCTAAAACCTCTCAAATCCCTTAAGAAAAGAAAATCACCTTTGCTATGAACATACTTAGAGATCTAATTGCTTTTATATTTTGGTGTTTATAGTAATGGATAATATTTAAATAATCTTAAAAGCTTTATGAGGCGTCTTCTGAAAATCATGATTGCTTTCCTAAATGAAATGTTCCAATTATTGAAAGTGCTCAGAATGGAGTGCATTTGGATTGGAATTTTCTCAGTCAGAGAAGGAAGTAAAGATGAGATACTGAGAGATATGCTATTATAAATTTCATGTTGTGAATATTTCAAAAATACTTAAAACGTTGGTGCTAAATTGTCATGTTTAATTTTATCCTGGATATTACCTTCTTAAGAAGAAGTGTCTTTATAGGTTCAAATTACTATTAATCCAAAGGAAAGTAGAGTGAGGGCAACTCAGGTAGATAAAATTGAATACTGAACAAAATTCTAAGACCTACGAGAGAACAAACTTTACTGAAATATGTTTTGGAGTTACAAGGACTCAAGTAGGTCCTCTGCCCATTTCCCCATGGCAGCCACCATTTTCACATAGACCAAAGGCTTTCTGCTGCAAGCACCTGTGACTCTCTGCCTCTGGGCTTTCTCTGGTCATAGGAGCCTGCTTGACCTGAAAGGGCAGAGTCCAGCTGGAAATGCCAGGAGTTTGTGCCCCTGGGAGCAGACTTTGATCAATAATTAATCAATGATAAACGAATGAAAATTAATAATATTTCTGCATCCTCGCTCCTTTGGTGGAACCGTTCTGAGGTGTTTTCTCTGTTCTCCCTATGTCCCTAGCAAGATTGAGCTTCTGTTGCCTGCAGTAGTAACCTCAATAGCACATCCTAGATTAGCTTTCTTCCTTTCCTGTGTCTCCTGTAGTCCCATTTCAAATAAACTACCTACACTAAAACTTTGTCTCAAGGTCTGATATGAAAGACACCTACCTGACATCCCTGAACCTTGACATTCAAAAACAATGTAGAAAACCCTCCTTCCTACAAAACCAATGGGCAGAATGGGCCTTGGATCTATGGTTTTAGTTGATTTGTAGTAGCCCTCACACTCCATTACGTTATGTTCCTAGATCCACAAGGAGTCTAAATTGAACCTTAAGACTTAGCAGTAACTGAATCAACAGAAAAACAGGAAACAGTTAAAACTTGGTAAATACGAGCCACTATAACCTCTTAAAGTAGGAAACTTACAAACCAAATTAAAAAATTGGGAGAGTCATAAATGGTGGTGGTAAAAGGGACCATAATTATCACTTAAAACTGCTTTAGAATGTTTGAAACATTGTCTACTTGTGCTTTTTCCAATTTCCCAAAGAAAACCTAAGGTACTCAGCATCATTCTATTTGGGTTTTTTGTTTTTTGTTTTTTTTTTGAGACGGAGTCTCGCTCTGCCGCCCAGGCTGGAGTGCAGTGGCGCAATCTCAGCTCACTGCAAGCTCCACCTCCCGGGTTCACGCCATTCTCCTGCCTCGGCCTCCCGTGTAGCTGGGACTCCAGGCGCCCGCCACCGCACCCGGCTAATTTTTTGTATTTTTAGTAGACACGGGGTTTCACCGTGTTAGCCAGGATGGTCTCCATCTCCTGACCTCGTGATCCACCCATCTCGGCCTCCCAAAGTCCTGGGATTACAGGCCTGAGCCACCACGCCTGGCCCCATTCTATTTGTTTTTTTAGATACACTCAGTACAGATGCTCAATACGTTTGTTAATATTGATTATTATATTTTCCCAGCGAAAAACATTGTTAAAATTAAGGGCTTATGTAACATTTCCCAAATTCAATGTCATATAACTTCTGTTTATTTAGTGCTACAAGTTTGTTTGCTGCAGTATCAAATCGAATAAGACAACCAGGAAATTCTAGGCATCATTAAATGACTTAAGGTTTCCACAGGGCCTTTGGGACACCTTGGTGATGTATTTTCAGTGACTTCCTACATAGCATGACAGTAAAAATGATACTTAGAATATCTGAATTGAAAGCATCCACGAACATGATCATGGTCTAAACCTTTAATTTATCGCAGAAATTTGCAAATTTTATTTATCTCTTATATTTAGCAGAAAACTACCAAAGAAAATTGTACACAAACCCAGTAACACACAGAGTTCATTGTGGAGACACACATAGTCCAACTTGATCCTTCAATCCAACTTGATTCTTGAGATACACGATGGAACCATGCCCTCCACAAATAGTTTTAAAGACACAGACTTAATAAGCGGTCCACAGAATTTTCATTTCTCTCTTCTATTATTTCTCTTTTTTTTTTTTTTTTTTTTTGCCAAATCCTATTGATTGATCCTGTATAAAGTTTTGTTTTAACCATCCTCCCTTTCTAGGTTGACTGCACCTGCCTTGTTCAGAAAAAGCATGTCTTGATTTCTGTAGCCTGTGACCCTGCAAATACATTCATGGGTTGTTACTGGTTGTTGTTATTATTTTTATTCTATCTGTCATATTCACAAGCTTGTCAATGGTTGCTCATTGCTTATAGAGTAGATCATCTTCTCTACCTGGAAATTCAAAGCATTCAACGATTTACTCCCCATCAATTCAGTGTCATCTCCACAGTGTTTCTCCCTCCTCTGTCTCAAAACCAAAACCAGAACTTAGGTCTCACTGAAACTGTTGCCCCATACATTTGCTTGTGCAGTTTTGTTTCTCTAAAGTGCGCTACTGTCTCATGCCTGACCAGCAAAATACCTTCCATCTTTCAAAACTCTACTCAAATTATTATTCCAACAGAATGTGTTTTAGATACCTGATGCCTTTCATCTAAGTTAATTTTTTCTTGTTTCTTCCTCTCTGTGCTTTATGCTCTTTTAGTTCTTATCACACTATGACTCATTATCACTTGAGGATAAATATTTCCCACACTTGATCTCTGAGCTCTTAGACGAGAGGTATTTTAGCTTAATCATTTTTTGTATCCATCACATTACCTAGTTCTGTTCCTTTTACACAGCTTTCTTAATGTATATTTCGTTGAAGTGAATTTAGCATATTCATCAAAAATTCTAGATCAGTAGCAGGACAAGTCCTAGAACCTGTCTCCCTATTACTAGTTCAATGTTCTTTCTACCTACCACACTTTCAGAAAACAGCAAAAGCAGCTTCCAGAGGATTACCACAAATTTAAATATGCTTATCAATAGCAGGATTCATAAGCAGCTAAAGTAGGCTTGAGAAAATGTCCTACTTATTTGGTTTCTTTGACTTCCCCAGCTAGGCTACAATCTCAGGATGAAATGAGCTCATAGTTCTGCCTTGGCGGTTACAGCAATTCTCTCATCATTGCCCTTTCCATTCAGCCACCAAGCACTTTCACACTCACATGTGCATAGAATTCAAATAGCCAGTCTTGTCTGGATTCTTGGATACTTTTGTTGTTGTCAGACACTTCCCTCTGAATAGCCTCTTCTGATCCATGCCTTGACATTCCACCTGGCTTTTGATTTTTTAGTTGACTTGACATTGTCTTCCAGTTTTCATTGTTCTTTAATATCACACCGTGGGTTATTCCCAGCACCCCACATTCCTTCAGGAGGAGAGGTGACACATTAAGAAGAGGGAGGCATCCTAACTTTGCATCATACACAAAAATTATATAATTATTAGAGACTTAGTTAAGAATTATTGATATATCAAACCATTTATTAAGCCAACAAATATCAATCATACCTCTATTTACCTCTCCACCATAAAATTATTTTGGGGTTGCTTAAGAAGCTCTTTGATGGTCAGGGAAATTGCCTAATAAAAGGATGAAGAAGAGTGATACAGTTTGAATATTTGTCCTAACCCAAATCTCATGTTGAATTGTAATCCTCATTGTTGGAGGTGGGGCCTGGCGGGAGGTGTTTGGGTCATGGGAGCAGATCCCTCATGACTTGCTGCTGTCGTCATGATAGTGAGTGATTTCTCATGACATCTAGTTGTTTCAAAGCGTGTGGCACCTTGCCCCTTTTGCATGCTCCTGCTTTTGTCATGTGATGTGGCTGCTCCCTCTTTGCCTTCTGTTATGAATGTCAGCTTCCTGAGGCCTCCCCAGAAGCTGAGCACTTGCCAACACCATGCTTCCTTTACAGCCTGCAGAACAATGAGCCAATTAAACCATTTTCTTTATAAATTACTCAATCTCAGGTATTCCTTTATATCAATACAAGAATGGCTTAATACAGGATATTGGTATAGAGGAGTGGTACTTTGTTACAAAGATAGCTGAAAACGTGGAAGCAGCTTTGAAACTGGGTAATGGGCAGAGGCTGGAAAAGTTTGGAGGGCTCAGAAGAAGACAGGAAGATAAGGAAAAGTTTGGAACTTCCTAGAGACTGATTAAGCAATAGTAACCAAAATGCTGATAGTGATAGGGAAAGTGAAGGCCAGGCTGAGAAAGTCTCAGGTGGAAATGAGGAACTTATTGGGAACTAGAGCAAAGGTCACACATGTTACGCCTTAGCAAAGAACTTGGCTGCATTCTGTTCATGCCCTAGCAATCTGTGAAAATTTGAACTTCAAAGTGATGATTTAGGATACCTTGTGGAAGAAATTTCTAAGCAGCAAAGCATTCATGGTATAGCCTGGCTGTTGCTAACATCCCATCTCAATGTGGGAGCAAATAAATGACTTAAAGTTGGAATTTATATTTAGATGGGAAGCAAGGCATTAAAGTTCGAAAAGTTTGCAAGCTAGCCCTGTGGCAAAGAGAGGAAAAGCTTTTTCAGGAGAAGAATTCAAGCAGGCCATGGAGTAACTATTTGCTAGAGAAATTTGCATAACTAAAAGGGAGCCAAGTGCTAATATCCAAGGCAGTGGCAAAATGGCCTTGAAGGCATTTCAGAAACCTCTGTGGCAACCCCTCCCATCAAAGGCCCAGAGTACTAGGAGGGAAGAAATGTTTTGTGGACCTGGTGCCGGGCCCTGCTTCCCTGCACGGCCTTGAGACACCACTTCCCATATCCCAGCTGCTCCAGCCCTAAGCAGAGCTCAAGGGACCTGGGTACAGCTCTAGCCATCACTTTGGAGAATACAAGCAGTAAGTCTTGGTAGCTTCCACAGGGTCTTAAGCCTGCATGTGCACAGAGTGCAAGAGTTAATGAGGCTGGGCCTCCACCTAAATTTCAGAGGCTATATGAAAAAATCCGGGTGCCCAGGAAGAAGCCTGCTATAGCGGTGGTGCCCTCATAAAGAACCTCTACTAAGGCAGTGTGGAGGGAAAATGTGGGGTTGGAACCCCCCAACAGAGTCCCCACTGGAGCTCTGACTGGTGGTGCTGTGAGAAGGGGGCTACCATTCTCCAGACCCCAGAATAGCATATCCACTAGCAACTTGCACACTGCTCCTGGAAAAGCTGCAGGCATGCAACTCCAACTCATGAGAACAGCTCTGGGGGCTGAACTCTGCAAAGCCACAGGGGAAGAACAAGCCCAGGGCCTTGGAATTCCACCTCTTCACCAGTGTGCCCTGGATGTGGGACATGGAGTCAAGAATTATTTTGCATGTTTAAGATTTAATAACTGCCCTGCTGGGTTTCAGACTTCTATTGGCCCTCTAGCCATTTTCTTTTGACTGATTTCTCCCTTTTGGAATGGGAATATTTAACTAATGCCTATATTCTCATTGTATCTTGGAAGTAACTGACTTGTTTTTATTTTACAGGCTCATAGGTGGAAGGGACTTGCCTTGTCTCAGATGAAACTTTGGACTTTGGACCTTTGAGTTAGTGCTGCAACAAGTGAAGACTTTGGGGCACTGTTGGGAGGATGTAATTGTATTGTAATCCTCAATATTGGAGGTGGAGCCTGCTGAGGGGTGTTCGGGTCATGGGGGCAGATCCCTTATGAGTTCTCATGAGATCTGGTTGGTTGAAAGTGTGTGACACCTCCCCCATCTCTCTCTCTCTCTCTCTCTCTCTCTCATTCACTCCTGCTTTTGCCATGTGATGTGCCGGCACCTCTGTGCCTTCACCATGATTATAAGCTTCCTGAGAACTCCTCAGAAGCTCAGCAGATGCCAGCATCATGCCTCCTGTAAAGCTTGCAGAACCATAAGCCAATTAACTTCTTTCCTTTATAAATTACCCAGTCCCAGGTATTTCTTTATAGCAATGTAAGAACAGCTTAATAAAAAGGAGTATTTCATTTTCTATATGAAAATGTGAGAGAAAGACCCAGAAGCCTTAACATCTTTTACTACAACAAAAACAAGGTAGAAATTCGGACAAAACAATGGTAAAAAAGTGAACTTGTAACTTTAATCTTTTGAATTATAAGAGATATCCTCAGGGTACACCTTCCTGGTATTTGACACTATCTCATTTAAAAGTCCTTTCTTTACTGTACATTATGGAAACAATATATATTACATACACACATACACACACACACACAATACATACATAATCTTAATTTGGGAAAATCTCACTCTTTTTTTACTGTATCCGGTCTTTCTTCTTCTAATTTGGTCATACCCTGTGAACCCGTATCTTGAGTAATCTTCCTAGCTCGCTTTTGCCAAGAGAGCAATACATTCTGCTTGCTCTTATGAGCCCTGGTGGTAGTTCCATTTTTATCTAACACTAATGAACCCTTCTATACATACGCCAATAAGTGATTATTATATAGACAATAGATGATGAATTTTCAGTCATGTTGCATTGAAGAGAGCACAGGGAATTTAGGTAAGTTAATTGGTATTGATGTATATGTTCTAAAAGTGACTTTATCACATGTATAACTAAGAGTCCTGAGAGGATGAATAAACAATCCCTACACTGTTGCTACATCTTCAAAACCCATTTTTTTTTTTTTACTTCTTTGCTCTTTTATAAAGGTAACATGAACAAGTTATTCTTGAATTCTGAAGCAGCCCATTGGAATGAATGATGTGGGACAATTTGACCAAATTCAAGTAGATAATTCTGGCAGCAAATGAAAGAATAATTAAATCAATACCACAATTCCATAAAGATGGAATCTTCCATTGGACTTAGAAGATGATCCCGGATTACTTTCTTCACAAGAAGAGATTAGAAGTACATGCTATTCAAGGTGATATTTATTATTTATTCTTTCTATTTAAGCTATCAAGAAGACATAAAGGGCAAGGTCATAGTGTCAGACTCTCCCCTCTCCTGCCCCATCAATTTGTGGACTATTTTAACATTCAAAAGATTTGAAATTAGATCAGAAGATGAAACTTTTCCTTTGGCAGTCTTTTTTATTTTCAATTTCTTGTAAAAGCTTTTTTTCCAGAATGTCCATCTTTACACAGTTATGATTATAACTCCCATGGTAACTTTTAGGGCAAAATCAATAAGACCTCTTAAAATTCTGCAAGAAAGACCAGTTTTGTTTTATTCAATTTTACTCTAATAATACAAAGGCATTGGGAAAGGATTCAGTGAGAATAAACTTACATTGTGTACTTTCAGATATTTCTTAGTCCAACACTGTGGCTCTTAAATGGCATCAAACCGATTCAGAGACTAAAGCAGTTATGTGGGAAACAGAGTAATTATAAAGAGATCTAACAATGTCCTAATATCCTCAGAATTGTTCCCTAATTCTTAGAGAACAAAGAACGTGCTATGTTATGTTGATGTTCATAGTTTCATATTAAAAATGCAGTCTGGAGAAAAAAAAAAAAAAACTAAGATGTTTTACTTGGGTTTCTTATTTGAGGATCATAAATTGCCCCTTAGTATGTGAATTCTCTGAAGAATGGAAGATAGGCCAGGCGCAGTGGCCCACACCTGTAATCCCAGCACATTGGGAGACGGAGATGGGTGGATCACCTGAGGTCAGGAGATCAAGACCAGCCTGGCCAACATGGCGAAACCCCATCTCGATTGAAAATACAAAACAAAATTAGCTGGGCATGATGGCAGGAGCCTATAATCACAGCTACTCAGGAGGCTGAGGCAGGATAATCCCTTGAACCTGGGAGGCAGAAGTTGTAGTGAGCCGAGATCACGCCACTGCACTCCAGCTTGGGCAACAGAGCAAGACTCAGTCTCAAAAAAAAAAAAAAAATGAATGGAAGATGAAATTTTTTGGGGAATCAGAAAGTTCCACATGAATCTGACATTGCACTTACACAAAATACATATGCAAATTTGAAAGATGATTGTATAATCTCCGAAGCTGGGTCAAATAGTTATCAATTTACTTATGAGTTTTTGCCTTTTCTTAGGAAACGGATGTTGAGTACCACTCAGAGCTAGTTTCTGTACTCCATCCTAAGATAAAAAGATAAATGAATCCTGATCAAAACTTTCTTGCAAGTGCTTCTTGAATGGTAAAGAAAGCAGGTGTAAGCTGGTAGTTTCCATGCATGTGGAAAGTGCTGTGATTGGGAGCTTGGTGTGGAAGCCCAGAGGTAGAAATCTGGCAGAGAAGACAGAAAAGGCTTCAAGTTGGAGTTATCCAACTATAGAAGAGGAGTAACAAGAGGAAACAACTTGAACTAGGAGGAGGAACATGTGAAAACATGGCCAGTCTCAAGAGTAGGAAGAAGTGACTGAAGTTCAGAAAAACAGTGTAGGGGGTGAAGAAAAAGGTGGGAACAAATGTAAGAAAGAACAATTGACCTTAAGGTGACTCACATTCTTAGTTCAGGGACTACATGAAATAAAAATGTAAGAAGATGAGCTCAAATTTGAATATACTATTTTTAGGCAAATATATGGCATTTGTATTGAAATGACCAGTTAGCAGACAGATATATTTATATGGAACATAGAATAGGAATTTGATTTTGATGTAAATGTTATGACTCATTGGTTAATTATTTGTCGAAAACAAATCTGTACAAGGCAATGCTTAGACAAAGTTTATTTTAAAAATAGTAGTTCTCAAACTTTAATGTACATTATAATTATCTCAGTTGATTACAAAATGCAGATTTATAATATTCACATTCTCTCATTCTGATTCAGTATTTTGGAAGCTAGATCCAAGAATGTATGTTTTAACACATGCTCCAGATGATTCCAAGGTTCACACATTAAGAAAAAATCTTGAGTAAGAGAAGCAAGGCATGAAAACAACCTGGAAAAATGAAAACCTTTGAATAGCAACAAGCATAGAAATGAAAAAGAGGTGGTATACGCTGAGAAGAAACTAGTTAGAAAGAGATATGTGTGGATCTTCATCCTCAGGTGGGAGTACTCCAGTCTCAGGTGGGAGTACTCCAGTCAAGGGTGCTGTCCCCACTGAGCCAACCACAGCAAGGCATAGGTCCCAGAGAAAAGACTGGACAATGTGGAATAATTACCCACTGGGAATAAAAGCTTAAGGGGAAGCCATGGATTGAATGTGCTTGGCAACTTCTGCCTAGATTTTAGAGGATGTATCAGATAGCTTGGGTGCCCCGGCAGAAGCCTGACACAGGAACAAACTTCACAGAAAGCCTCTCCTAGGGTAGTACCTAGTGAACCCTTGGAAGCAGGTCTTCTCCCCTTCAGACCCGAGAATTATAGAACCACCAGCAGCATGCAACCCCAGCCTGGAAAAGCGATAGGCATTCAACTCCTGTTAATGTTAGCAGCCACATGGATTGCACCCAGCAAAAGGAGGGGCTGCCCCTGGCCTTGGGAGCCCACCCCTTATACCAGTGTGCCCAAGATGTAGGATATGATGTTAATGGTGATTATTTTAGAACTTTAAGATTTAATGCCTATCTTGCTGGGTTTCAACTTATGTGGGGCCTGTTTCCAGTTTCCTTTGGCCTATTTCTCCCTTTTAGAATCATATCTTGGAAGTAAGCAATATGATTTTGATTTTACAGGCTCATAGCTGTAAGGAACTTTCCTTGAGTCTTAGGACTTTGGACTTTGGAATTTTGAATTGATGCTGGAACATGTTAAGACTTTTGGGGACCATTGGAGACCACTGAGATGAAATGATTGTATTTTGTCTGTGAGAAACAGATGAGATTTAGGGTATCGGGGGCAGAATGCTATGCTTTGGATATTTGACTCTCCAAGTGTTGAAATCTGATCTCAGTATTGGGGATGGGTGCCTAATGGGAGGTGTTCAAGTCATGGGGCAGATCCCTCATGACTGGCTTCATGCAGTCCTTGTGGTAATGAGTGAATTCACTCTCTATTAGTTCTCATGAGAACTTCTTGTTAAAAAGAAGCTGGCACATGCCTTCCCCCTCTCTCTCTCTCACTTCCTCTCTTGCCATGTAATCTGCACATTCTGGCTGTCTTTTACCTTTCACCATGAATGGAAGTGCTTAAAACCCTCACCAGAAGCAGATGCTGGTGCCGTGATTTTTGTACAGTCAGCAGAACCATGAGCCCAAAACACTTCTTTATATATTACCCAGCCTCAGGTATTTCTTTATCACAGCACAAATGTACTAAGACAAGACTGGAAGAATTTGGAAGACCAGGATAGAAAAAGCCTAGATTGATATGAATAGAGCATGAAGGGTGATTCTGGCATGGGCTCAGAAGAGAAGAACCTTAGAGAAAGTCTGAAATGTCTTAGAGATTGCATAATGTGTCATGATCAGAATGTTGGTAGACATATGGATAGTAAAAGTCATTCTGATGAAGTCTCAGACAGAAAGGCGAAGGAAGTATTGGAGATTTGAGTTATGGCCATTCTTTCTATAATGTTGCAAATAACTTGGCTGAATTTGTCCCTGGCCAAAGGCTTTATAGAAGGCAGAATTTAAGAGCAATGAAGTATGATATCTGGTGGCAGAAGAAATTCTAAGTAAAATACGGAAAGACCGCATGACTACGTTTAACCTAACAGAGTAAGATGCAAGTAGAGAGAAATTATTTAAAGATGAAGTTTACAACTAAAAGGGAAGAAGAATGGAAAAATTTGAAGAATTCACAGCCTTACCATGTAAAGAGCGAAAAAGGTATCTTTAGGAAAGCAAACCAAGGATGTGGCCAAGAGACCATTTTCTAAAGAGATGAATATGGATTAAAATAATCCAGGTGTTATTCACAAAGAGAATGGGAGGATGACCCTCAAGGTATTTCAGAGATCCTTGAGGCAAGCTAGGACCTTGAGGGCAAGGTTTCCAGGGAGGCACAAACAAGACCTCAGCATTCACTGCCCTGAGCCACCTCAAGTCTCTGTTCCCTGCATTCCAGTGCAATGTTCATTGACTTCTCTACCTTTGGTTCAAGTTATCCCACGTGTGGCTTATGCTGCTGCTCCAGAGGGCACAAAGGGTAAGCCTTGGTGATATGTACATAGTGCTGACTCCAAAGACATGTGGAGTGTATGAGCTGTAAGGCTGTATGACTTGCACCAAGATTTTAAGTGATGTAGCAGACACTCTTGACATCAAGGCAGAGACTTGTTGCTGGGGTGGAGCCACCACAGAGACCCCCTAATAGGGTAATACTGAGCACCAATATGGAGTCAGGATAGCCACGGAGAGCTTACACTATAGCAATACCTAGTGGAGCTGAGAGAAAAAGGCCACCCAGAGATCCCAGAACTGTAGGGCCACTAGCATTCAACTCAAGCCTGGGAAAGGTGTGGGTAGGAAACTCCAACTTGTTAGAGCTACTGTGTGAACTGAGCCCAGCAAAGTCATAGGGGCAGGTCTGGCTGAGACACTGGAGACCCAATCCCAGCTGCATTCTGCCACAGATGTGGAACATGGAGTCAAAAATTATTCTCCAGCTTTAAGACTTCATGTTGTCTTTTCTGCGGTGTTTTGGACTTACTTGAAACCAGTTACTTCTTTCTTCTTGCCTATTTCTTACTTTTGGAATGGGAATGTCTATCTCATGCATGTCCCACCATTGCATTTTTAAAGCATGTCACTTGTTAGTTTTGCAGGTTTACTGCTGGAGGGGAATTAGTCTTAGGATGAGTCATGTTTTGAGTCTCACCCGTATCTTACTTAAATGAGACATTGGTCTTTGGTGTTTTGAATTAATGCTGGAACAAGTAAAAGCTTTGAGGACTATTGGGATAGAATGAATATATGTTGCACTGGGAAAATAATATAAACTTTTGGTGGCGAGAGGCAAAATGCTATGGTTTGATCGTGTCCCTTATAATTACTGTGTTATAAAATTAATCCCCAATGCAACAGTGTTGAGAGATGAGACCTTTAAGAGATGATTAGGCCCTGAGGGCTCTGCTCTCATAAATGGGTTAATGTCATTATGGCAGGAGTGGATTAGTCATTGAGGGAATGGGTCACTGAAAAAATAGATGAGTTCAGCCCCCTTCCTCCCTCTCTGACCCTTCCACCTTCCACCATGGGTGATACAGCAAGAAGGCTCTCACAAGATCTGACCTCTCAATCTTGGACTTCCTACCTTCCAGAACTGTAAGAAATAAATCTCCAGCTTTCTTTAAATAATCAGTCTGTGGTATTATGTTATAGCAACACAAAATGAACTAAAGCCAGGGGTATTGTAAGGAACTTAAGGAAAGTTTTGAGTTCTAACTAACTTCCCAGTAAACACAATATTGAACTTTATCTTCAGGAAATTGAAAAATGGCATTCATTTAGCGTCTTGCTTTTAACCAAAGTGAGTATTGTAAGTGTTTGTTTGTAACAAATTCTTTATTCTTTTTTTTTTTTGTTTCCAAAACTGTCTTCATTTTGCCCTTCCTTTCAAATTACACTTTTGCTGGAATATAGAATTCTGGGTTCATAAATAATTTTCATCTCAATACTTTCAAGCTTTTACCCCATTTTCTGTGGTTTTTCTTGTTGATAGTGAGAAATCTAGAATGCCAAATTACTAACTTTTAGGTAACCATTTTAACTTTTAAGACTTTTTATTCTTGATTTCCTAAAATTTTTCTATTACATATTCAGAAATTGATCTAATTATGTTTATTATTATTATTTTATTCTGATTGTTACTTAAAATGCACTATTCATTTAATACAGGCATTTCTCTTCAACATCTGAAAAATAGCTAATATTATATTAAATATTTATTCCCTGCCATTGTCTACTTCTCTGTATTCTGGAACAGAGATTACAGGAGATTAGTGCCTGAAGTTTTAGTGTAAACTATCTCAATAAATCTTGTGAGAATCTTAAATGCTTGCACATATATTTTCCATCTTTCATTGCTTTGCTGTGTGGTAAGTGAAGTGTTCAGTGCTATCCTCCAAGGCACTGTTTATCCTGTTTATTAATTACTTTCTGTTTTGATATTATTATTTCTCATATTTTGATTCGATTATTTTTATTTTTTATTCCTCCCTTTAAATGAGCACAGTAAAGCCATGATATTTTATTGGTAACCTGCTTAGAATTGTAAAAATTATTTTATTTGGCCCAGCCATACTGCCTAGGACAAAAGTTGCATACAATTCTAATCTCATCTAGATGTGTTCTTATAAATGGCATATAAAAAAAATCTTCAACATCCTACATATGATCCACTCAGTGTGAAGCATATCAGAGCTGGACATGACATTTATGTCCTTGATGGGCCTGGATTATCCAGGTCCTTTACCTTGTCTTTCCTAACCAGCCAATGTTCTGTGATATATGCTTTCTCCAGGACATAAAACTCAAAGTAAGCCTTTATTCCCAATCTCAGCATTTCTAACATGGTCAAAGCCTGATGAATGGTTGACTTTTGTGTAGACCTGTCCAGAGTGGTAGTAACACATCTTGTACATGAGGCAGTTGAGCAGTGCTGGCGAACCCTTATGGCCCACACAGAATTCCCCAACTGGAGTACAATAGTCATTCTCTTTGATATATTTTCTTGTGTTTGTGCTACCTCCAATCTGGACCACCCAAAGAAACTCATTGATATCATCATAGCAATACTCAGTGAAGTCTCCAACAATGACCTCATGCTTTCTCATGATCTCATAGGGTTTTCGAAACTCTGTGGATACCATTGCCTGAACTACTCAAGAAATATTGGTATTATTTCATGTGTTATTGTCCACAAAAATTGTCCAGTTCACCTTAGCTATAATCTGGTAGCTATGATCCCAACATAATATGACCTTTGCATCCTCTGGAGTATTGTGAAAAAGCCAATAATATGCTTCTCAGTAGTCATCAGAAATAATGCTACTGTCATATCCACCCCAGGCATAGAGGGTGAAGGAAGAAGAGAAGGCCTTACTGTTCACCCAGGATTGAGTAAAAAGTATAGGGGATGAGAAAGAAAGCCAAAACGGACTAAGGCCATTTTGGCATTAATATCATCCCACTTGCTGCTTCATTCTAAATCAGGTAGGTAGAATCCTGTTGCTTTTCTTGTCTGGATGACTTATGTCCAGTTTCTTCCCATATGTGGACAACATTTGGGAGACTCCAGTGCTGGAAAGAATGTACACAACAGGCGCCAATACTAGCATTAGACGCACCATTACAGCTTAAAAGTGCACACTGGTCACACCATACTTGATGTTAAACCTCTGAGCATCAAACAAGTTGCTAAAGCAGGAATAGAGGCCAATTAGAAACATAAGGACAAGGAAATGCAAGTTAAAATAGTATGAGGATCAAGTCATGGCTGATGCTCAGACACAGAAGCGATGATGGGGATGTTGGTCTTAGCATAAGGATACAGCAGTGAGTAGAAATGCCATGTCCAAGGAGGGATTTTTTTCTGTTAGCATGAAGAGAGCTCCCATAGTGAGAAGGATAAGGCCTACCAGAGAGAGGACACTCTGGAAAAGAACTTCAATTTGCTGTGGATTCAACTTGCACAGGTAATCCAGAAAGGCATGGATATGGCCGAGACCAAAAACCCCAATGGTTTCCATGCACTCTGATGAAAAGACAGGCTGGAAAGCCACAGAACAGGTCTGCATAGAAAGAATAGTGCCCAGGCAGTAAACAGTACAGCAGGCCATGTAGATCCAGTGGGAGAAACAGCCTGTGAGCATCAGCACCGGTAGATGGAGAGGGATCAAGTTGATCAGGAACACAACATCTCCCCATGAAGAGTCCATGTAGAAATAAGCAAGGGCACACTTAGCCCCCAATAGATACAACCAGTCTTTACTGCCTTGATCCACATATTGTAGGTGAGTAGGATGCAAAAGATGGCAATCCCTTCCTTATCATATGAGCCAGTCACAGATTGGAAGATATATGTGGGAACCATAGCAAACACAGCAGCAAAAGGAAGCCCAGTGCCTACATCCTTGAGCTCTTTCGTAAGGTGGCAATGACAACAATGATGAAGGAGGAGACACACAGACATTCTGAATGTCCATGGTGATTTGGAAAAATTGGAGTATGTGGTAGATTGCAGCAGGGGTGATAATTAAGCCTGGGTAAATTGTTCCTCCAATGATTCATCCCAATGACGACTAGGCTCTCCAATCACATAAGCTATAGAATTTATAAAACTCTTCCTTAGCCAGAAACCTGGTAGTCTGATAACTAAAGTGTGGATTAACCTTATAGATAACACTTTAAAATCTCAGGACAGCAAAGAGACAGCTGGGGAAAGAACATAGTGGCCACTGACATAATGAGAAGCTTCAGAAGTGTGTTCTGCCTTCTCATAGGACAACCACAAAAATCCATCCAGCCTTAGTCATCTTGACATCAATGGGTGGCAACAGACAACACTCAGCTGGCCAGAATTCCTAAGCAATCCCCTAGGCTCCCTCAGCGATCTATTCAGCGGTGCGCCCAACCCTGGCAACCTGATTATTTTTAATATTCATATTTTATATATGTAACTTGTTTAATACTTTCTTGTTCATTTCTGAATGTTATGCTTTAATCTCTTTGAGTATACCAACCAAATTTATTATAAAATATTTGTCAAATTATTTCATACAATTAACATCATCGAGAGGCAATCCTGTTCTGTATTTAGTTGGTTATATTTTTACTTTTAAAAGTTAATTTATTTTTTAATTGACAAAATGTTTGTATATTTATCCTGCACAACATGTTGTTTTGAAATATGTATGCATTGTAAAACAGCTACATTGAGCTAATTAACATACATTTTCTCACATACTTATTTTTCATGGCAAGAACACTTAAAATGTTGATTGTATTTCTTAGCTTTAGATTTCTTCATGCATTTTAGAATTGTGGATCACAGGCTTATTTGAGGGGAACATATTTTTTGCTTTGCATTGCTTTATTTTTCTTTAATTCCCTTGTCTCCCTCCTCCCTGACAAGAAGTTATGAGGCTATTTTATAATCAAGGTTTGTGCCTCCTCCCTGGTAGGGATATGAAGGATTTACAAGACTGGTGACTGAGCCTCAGGCAGCCCTGTCCTGAGGCTATGCCAGTATCCTCAGGTTTATGTTGCCTGGAAACCCCACAAAAATTGTAGCCTCAGGCACCAGTTGTCAGTATATTTTCACCCTACTTTTATTAATCATAAGCTCCTGGATTTAAGCAGTGAAGCCAACTTTATTTCTCCATTTTACACAGATCTGTAGTCCTTCCCACCAGCTAGGAGATGAAGTTGTAGCTTCTATTGCCTGCTTTGGAATATAGTACTTCAGCTCCATTAACCACTTCAGCCTTCTATTTTTGTCTCTGGTCTATGAAAATGTTTATCTTGTCAAGTCTCTTTGATTATTTATTTTTATAGTGTATCCATCTTTGCCAAATTTGTAGAGCAGAAGGGGTTACATCAAAGAAGAAACAGAGCATGCCATTTTTACTGGTGTCTCTGGGTTCATTTTAACTCATATTAGTGATTTGTCAGTGTAATTCGTAAAGGAAATCCAACCACTTTGAAGTAAAAATTACTATGGAGTATCCAGTAGTTTAAAAATATAGATGATAATCGATTACTAAAATTCTTTCTGCTCTGTTTCAAGAGGTGCTTAGCATTTAAAGAGTTATCTAAAACTGCAATTCAATCAACTAGTTAAGGATATTGGAATGGTTCCTCCTCATCAGCTATCACTGATAAGAGCCTCAGTGTCTACATTTTAGTGGTGGTTATGTAATTTTTATACCCTTTTCTGCAAGAGTGAAAAAATTTACACTGAATATCAGGTTGTTGAATCTTTATATCTTTGCTCGTACATTAACATGTACCTGAGTGAAGGTCCGAAGTACTCTGTTTTTAAGCCCGAAAATGTCATGTTTTATTGAGCTTTAAGCTGAAGGTCTTATTTTAAAAAATTATACCTACAAGGAAACAATCATTTCCTCTTATAAGAAGAACTACATTCACCTAAATTGAGACATAGATTGTATATTTTACCATATGATACCATATTATATGGTTTTACCATGTTTGCCATATTATAGAGTCTGCATAGACAGATTACCATCTTTATTCAAGTGAACTAAGAATATATGTATCTATTAATTCACTCTACTGGACCTCAGCTGAGAAATATCCTTAGTATGCTTCAAGTCCTTGACCACAGGTGGGGAATCCTCTGTATCCAGACATCCAGCAGGGTCCCTCTCCCTTTATGTTTCAATCTGCTAAGATTCCAAAGTTATGAATTTTACTTGGCTTGCCTCTTAATTATTTTACTCCATGATCTGGTTAAAGACTTTGAGCCCTGTTCTGGAACAATTCTTCTTTCTTGTTCTGCACAGATCAGATCTTCCTCCGGTGTTCAAGCCATATTTACTTTCTGTACACTGACTCAGCAGTAGATACCACTGTAGATACCGCTTTCTTATGGCTCTTGCTTACCTCTCTTATCTTTATCAATTATTGGCCTCTTCTTTTTCCCTCCATCATGCCAGCACTGAATGAAGGCCATAAAACCTTGGATGGGAATTTGAGGTATTATAGTTTACTTGGAAGTTGACCAAAGGAAGCACCATTAGGGGAGTGAGAAATTGAAATGAAAAAGAGGATAAAGCCAGAAAAGGGTGTGTTATTACAAGATTAGTGCTATGGGCAACTGGGGCTCACTTCTACTGGAGACCTCTGGAATCCGGAATAATACATGCCTCAGAATTATCCCCTTCCTTTTCCAGGGGAATGTTGGATCCAGTATTTATCCTCTAATTCCCATTTGTCATTTCAAAAGGCTGCTCCCTAAGAGCACTAACCTTCTTAGGGCATTAACTTACACATGGGTGAAAGAAAGCCTTCAGGCAGAAATTTGCCATAGACAAGGTTGTCAGGTATTAGACAGTGAATGTTAAGAAATTATGGAGGAGGTACTAGTAGTAACTGATGAAACTCTCGATTAACTGGACTCATCCTCAATATCCATGTTTATTCTCCCACATGACCCCATGGTTACTTGAATAAGGGACATGGAATCGACCTAGAAAAAAAAAACATTAGATTCTCTTTCTAGGCATTTCTCATTGGAACTGAAGAAGCTATTTGGTCTCGCCTACTCAGGTAAGTTTGGGGGCTGAGAGGTAGCACTGTATGCAGCAAGAAAAGCATCAACAATTTCTGACTTCAGATAGAGAAATAAGGCAAATATACATCGAGAGACAAATTGGAGATGTTTGTTTACTAATGACATTCCGATGGCTTGTTCGTATTCTGGGGATGTCTGTCTGTATTGCCTATCCTTGGGTTTCATGGATTATACCTGGGTTTTATAAGTTTATCCTTCACTCTTAAATTTCAAGCATAAATTCTATACTCTGAATGAACTTAGCAAATGGATTTCCTTTTAGACTCATGTAAAGAGGATGCACAAGAATACTGGTATATGGATTAAAAAACATAGAAGGTTGACGGTCTCCACATGTTACCAAAGTCAGACCAAGTTGGGGTGAGGAAGATGAAGTATATAGCCAGATAGATAGAGAAAAAAAAATACTATGAGGCACCTTACATATCTGAGTCAAGTACATTTTCATTTTAACATTTTTTTATTATGGTGAAATATACATAGCATAAAATGTACCCTTTAACCATTTTTAAGTGTACAGTTCAGTGGCATTAAGTACATTCGAATTGCTGTGCAACCATCACTAGTGTCAATCTCCAAAACTCTTTTTATCTTTCCAAGCTGAAACTCTGTACCCCGTAAACAATAATTCCCTCTTTCTCCATTCCACAGCCCCAGGCAAACACCATATTATTTTCTGTCTCGATGATTTTGACTAGTCTAGGTACTCACACTATTAACTCACACGTGTGAAAGAAAGCCCATAGGCAGTAAGTGGAAGCATACAGTGTTTGTCGTTTTGTGATTGGCTTATTTCACTTAGCATAATATCTTCAAGGTTCTTTCATGTTGTAGTATGTGATGGGATTAAATTTCTTTTTATGCTGAGTAATATTCCACTGTATGTATATGCCACATTTTGTGTATGCATTCATCCATCGATGAGCACTTAAGTTCCTTCCCCCTTTTGGCTATTATAAATAATGCCACTATGAACATGGCTATACAAATATATTTTCGAGTCTTTGATTTCCATTTCTTGGATATATATCCTGAAGTGAATTAATGGGTCATATGGTAACTCTATTTTTAATTTTTTGAAATTGCCATACTCTTTTCCACCGCACCTGCACCATTTTACATTAGCACCGGTGATGTATTAGGGCTCCAATTTCTGCATATTCTTTCCAACTGAGTCAAATAGCTTTTAATAAAGATTTATAGTATCCTCATCCAAGAGAGGTTTAGAATTACACATTCTTATTTTTCTGGTCACAGGTGTTGTTGCTAAGAACTGCTCCCTAGTAGAATTAACTTTCTTAGGGCATTAACTCACACATGTGTGAAAGAAAGCCCCTAGGAAGAAATTTGAAGTAGTTATACTTAAAAACATGTTTTTAATATTCTTTCTTAAATTAAACATTCAAATTTACATGCAGTTGTAAAAATAAAAAACTGACATCTCATATACCCTTTGCCCAGTTACCCCAATAGTAATATCTTGCTAGTGCTAGTATAATAGCACAAAAAGATATTGACATGGATATATATACTCAAAATACACAACAGTGCCATTACCAGGCTCCTTTAAAGTTGTCCTTTTGTACCCAAGCTCCTTCCCATGCCATCCCAATCCCCTCTTTTACCCCTGGCAACCACTTGTATGTTCTCCGTTTCTATAATTTTGTCATTTCAAAAATATTACATAAGTGGGATCATCCAGTATGTTCCATTTAGGGATTGGATTTTTTCATTCAGCACAATTCTCTGGAGATTTAACCAGGTTGTTATACCTAAATAATATGTTCCTTTATATCACAGAGTAGTATTCCATAGCATGAATCTTTGTAATATTCACATGGCTAACGTGATATGTTTAGCCATTTAACTATTAAAAGATATCTACATTGTTCACACTTTTTGGCTAAAGTAAATTTGCTATGAACTTTCATGTATAGATTTTTGTGTGAACACACACTTTATTTATTAGGGATGAATACCCAAGAGTACAATTGCTGAGTCATATGGCAGTTGCATGTTTAGTTATAGTGAAAACTGACATATTGTTTTCAGAGTGGTTTTGCTGCTTCCCATTACCACCAATAATGTATGTAAAATCCAGTTTCTCCACATCCTCAAAAGCATTTGGTCTGTTCATGTCCTTTGTCCACATTTAATGGGTTTGTTTGTTGTTTTCTTGTAAATTTGTTTCAGTTCCGTGTAGATTCTGGATATTAGACCTTTGTCAGGAGGATAGATTGCAAAAATTTTCTCCAATTATGTAGGTTGCCTCCTCACTCTGATGATAGTTACTTTTGCTGTGCAGAAGCTCCATGGTTTAATTACATGCCGTTTGCAATTTTGGCTTTTGTCGCAATAGATTTTGACTTTCTTGTGATGAAATCTTTGCCCATGCCTATGTCCTGAATGGTACTTCTAGATTTTCTTCTAGGGTTTTTATAGTTTTGGGTTTTACATTTAAGTCTTTAATCCATCTTGAGTTAATTTTTATATAAGGTATAAGGAAAGGGTCCAGTTTCTATTTTCTGCACACGGCTAGCCAGTTTTCCCAGCACCATTTATTAAATAGAGAATCTTTTCCTCATTGCTTGTTTTTGTCAGGTTTGTCAAAGATCAGATGGTTGTAGATGTTGGTCTTATTTCTGAGGTCTTTATTCTGTTCCATTGGTCTGCGTGTCTGTTTTCATTTTGGTTTTTTGTTGGTTACTGTACCCCTGTCGTATAGTTTGAAGTCTGGTAGTGTGATGCCTCCAGCTTTATTCTTTTTTGCTTAGGGTTGTCTTTCTATACCGGCCCTTTTTTGGTTCCATATTAATTTTAAAGTAGTTTTTTTCTAATTCTGGGAAGGATATCAATGGTAGTTTAATGGGAATAGCATTGAATCTCTAAATTACTTTGGGCAGTATGGCCATTTTCACGATATCGATTCTTCTTATTCATGAGCACAGGATGTTTTTCCATTTGTTTATGTCCTCTCATTTCCTTGAGAAGTGGTTTGAAATACTCCTTGAAGAGGTCCTTCACTTCCTTTGTTAACTGTTTTCCTAGGGATTTTATTATCTTTGTAGCAATTGTGAATGGGAGCTAAGTCATGATTTGGCTCTCTGCTTTTCAATTGTTTGTGTATAGGAATACTTGTGATTTTTGCACATTGATTTTGAATCCTGAGACTTGGCTGAAGTTGCTTAACAGCTTAAGGAGATTTTGGGCTGAGATGATGGGTTTTTCTAGATGATAGACTGGATCAGGAAAATGAGGTACATACACACCATGGAATACTATGCAGCCATAAAAAGGAACAAGATGATGTCCTTTGCAGGGACATGGATGGAGCTTAGCTCTGCAAACTAACACAGGAACA
Organism: Theropithecus gelada; assembly: GCF_003255815.1. NCBI lineage: Eukaryota > Metazoa > Chordata > Mammalia > Primates > Cercopithecidae > Theropithecus > Theropithecus gelada. Next base: position 58,373,901 of record NC_037689.1, read on the forward strand.
GAAAACCAAACACCACATGTTTTCACTTATAAGTGGGAGCTGAATAAAGAGAACACTTGGACACAGGGAGGGGAACAACACACACTGCAACCTGTCAGGGGGCAGGGGGACAGAAAGCATCAGGATAAATAGTTAATGCACACAGGACTTAATACCTATGTGATGGATTGATAGGTACAGCAAATCACCATGGCACATGTTTACCTATATAACAAACCTGTACATCCTGCATATGTACCCTGGAACTTAAAATTAAATTGAATTTTTAAAAAATTTGGTCTTTTCAATATTTTTAACCTTACCCATCCTGATACATGTATAGTAATACTTCATTGTGATTTATTTATTTACTTATTTATTTATTTTACTATACGTTAAGTTCTAGGGTACATGTGTACAACATGAAGGTTTGTTACATATGTATACCTGTGCCATGTTGGTGTGCTGCACCCATTAACTCATCATTTACATTAGGTATATCTCCTAATGCTATCCCTTCCCCCTACCCCCACCCCATGACAGGCCCTAGTGTGTGATGTTCCCCTTCCTGTGTCCAAGTGTTCCCATGGTTCTATTCCCACCTATGAGTGAGAACATGCAGTGTTTGGTTTTTTGTCCTTTCTATAGTTTGCTAAGAATGATAGTTTCCAGCTTCATCCATGTCCCTACAAAGGACATGAACTCATCCTTTTTTATGGCTGCATAGTATTCCATGGTGTATATGGGCCACATTTTCTTAATCCAGTCTATCATTGAGGGACATTTGGGTTGGATCCAAGTATTTGCTATTGTGAATAAACATACATGTGCATGTGTCTTTATAGAAGCCTGATTTATAATCCTTTGTGTATATACCCAGTAATGGGATGGCTGAGTCAAATGGTATTTCTAGTTCTAGATCCTTGAGGAATCGCCACACTGTCTTTCACAATGGCTGAACTAGTTTACAGTTCCACCAACAGTGTAAAAGTGTTCCTATTTCTCCACATCCTCTCCAGCACCTGTTGTTTCCTGACTTTTTAATGATTGCCATTCTCACTGGTGTGAGATGGTATCTCATTGTGGTTTTGATTTGCATTTCTCTGATGGCTAGTGATGATGAGCTGCTTTGTTTACCTACTCAAGTCTCAGCAATGGTGGGCACCCCTCCCCCAGCCTTGCTACTGCCTTGCAGTTCGAACTCAGACTGCTGTGCTATCAATGAGCAAGGCTCCGTGGGCATGGGACCCTCTGAACCAGGTGCGGGATATAATCTCCTCGTGTGCCATTTGCTAAGACCATCACAAAAGCGCAGTATCAGGGTCGGAGTGACCAGATTTTCCAGGTGCCATCTATCACTGCTTCTCTTGGCTAGGAAAGGGAATTCCCTGACCCCTAGCCTCACCCTGCTTTGGATGTCGCTCGGTGGGTTGCACCCACTGTCCTGCCCCCACTGTCTGACAAGCCCCAGTGAGATGAATCCGGTACCTCAGTTGGAAATGCAGAAATCACCTGTCTTCTGCATCGCTCACACTGGGAGCTATAGACTGGAGCTGTTCGTATTCGGTCATCTTGGAACCACGCCCCACCTCATTGTGATTTAAATTGCATTTCCAAAATGGCTGATAATGTTGAATATATTTTAATAGGTTAATTGCTCTCTACAATTCCTCTTCCATGAAATGTATATTTATGTTTATGTCTCATTTTGTAATCAGATTGCTTTGTCATTATTGGGTACTGCTGAGTCTTAAAAAATTCTAATACATTGTAGATAATATGTGTTTGTCAGATAGACATAGAGTTTAGTTTGCAAGTGTTTTCTTTTTTATTTAACTTTTATTTTAAGTTCAGGAGTACATGTGCAGGTTTCCTATATAGGTGAAGTTGTGTCATGGGGTGTTGTTGCACAGATTATTTTATCACCCAGATATTAAGCCTAGCACCCATTAGTTATTATTCCACATCCTCTCCCTCCTCCCACACTCCACCCTTTGATAGGCCCCAGTGTGTCTTGGTCACCTCTGTGTGTACATGTGTTCTCATCATTTAGCTCCCACTTATAAGTGAGAACATTCAGCATTTGTTTTTCTGTTTCTGCATTAGTTTGCTAAGGATAATGGCCTCCAACTCCCAGGAATGGGATTGCTGGGTCGAATGGTATCTCTGTCTTTAGATCTTTGAAGAATCACCTCACTGTCTTCCAAAATGGTTGAACTAATTTACACTCACATCAGCAGTGTATAAACATTTCTTTTTCTCTGCAACCTCAGCAGCATCTGATATTTTTTGACTTTTTAATAATAGCCATTCTGACTGGTGCACAATGATATCTCATTGTGGTTTGGATTTGCATTTCTCTAATGATAAGTGATGTTGAGCTTTTCATATGATTGTTCGCCCCACGGCTGTTTTCTTTTCAGAAGCATCTGTTCCTGTCTTTTGCCCACTTTTTAATGGGGTTGGGTTTTTGTTTGTTTGTTTGTTTGTTTTGTAAATTTGCTAAGGTTCCTTGTAGATTCTGGATATTATACCTTTGTCAGATAAATCGATTGCAAAAATTTTCTCCCACTCTGTAGGTTATTGGTTTACTCTGTTGAGAGTTTCTTTTGCTGTACAGAAGATCTTAGTGTAATTAGATCTCATTTGTCAATTTTTGCTTTTGTTGCAACTGCTTTTGCTGTCTTTGTCGTGAAATCTTTGCCTGTGCCTATGTCCTGAATGGTATTGCCTAGGTTGTCTTCTAAGGTTTTTATAGTTTTGAGTTTTACATTTAAGCCTTTAATTCATCCAGATTTGATTTTTGTATATGTTGAAAGGAAGGGGTCCAGTTTTAATCTTCTGCATATGGCTAGCCAGTTTTCCCAGCACCATTTATTGAATAGGGAATCCTTTCCTCATTGCTTGTTTTTGTCAGGTTTGTCGAAGATCAGATAGTTGTAGGTTTGTGGTCTTACATCTTTACACTTTATGTAACATGTCACATCACTATAGCTACTTTTAAAATTTTTTGTTTTCAATTTTCATTAGTTTGACCTTGCTGTATGTTAGTTGTGGATTTTTGTGTTTCTTTTTTTCTATAGTTGTATATCTTTTGCCAAATTTTGGAATTTTTCATTTATTATTTTTATAATTACATTTTCAGCCCTTTTTTCTCTGCTATTTTCAGAACTTTGATGGCATTAATACTAGGTATTTTGATATGAATTAAAAGTTTCCTAAGTCTGCTTGTAATTCTACTTTCTCACTCTTACTCAGTTTTGATAGTTTATTGTTCCATCTTTCAGTTCATTTATTTATTTTTTCTTATATTGCCTGTTTCTTTGCTAGGACTTTCTATCTTTGCTGATAGTTTTTATTTTTGTTTGGGTCAAACATATTCATAATGTTTGTTGAAGCTTTTATTTTATCATTTTTTGAAGGCAGCTGCTTTAAAATACTTGTCAGATCACTCTAACACCTCTGCGATCCTGGTGTTGGGATCTATTGGTCAACTTTTTTCATTCAGATTAAGGCTTTTTGGTTTGGGGTATGAAGAATAATTTTCTTTTTATTTGAAACCTGGACATTTTAGATATCATGTTATAAGTCTCTGTGTCTTATTTAAACTTTCTCTTTTAGGTGGTTTCATATTATAGCAGTCCAACAGGGAAAGGGAGACACCACATTTTTATAGCCAGGTGGAAGAAGAAGTCCAGGTTCTTTACTTGGCCTCTTTTGATATTCAACGTAGATGTGCCTCTCGTTGTTGCTGGGTAAGGTAGAAGTTTGAGCTCTCCACTTGGCTTTACGTGACACTTTTTTGTTGGGAGGCATAAGTATTTGGTTATTGCTACTCACATGACCTTCAGTGACACCACAGAGGGTGTCATCACAGTTAAGAGATGATGAAAATCCTGTTTCTTCACTATTCTTCCTTTGAATACACCCTAATTAAGAGGGCAGGAGTGTCTTATAACTGCAGGGTATAAGTGGATATCCTGCCCTCCATGTTGTCTTCTTTGTCACTGTGAGTGGGGCAGAGCCTTATTACCACCGAACAGGAATGAATGTGAAATCCCTGCTCCCTACTTGTGCTTCTCTGACACCACCTCAGTGAGGGGTTGTGGCATTTCATTACAGTCTGACAAGTGTGAGTGGGAATGTCAAAGTCTCAGCCTCCATTTGTTCTTTATTGGTGAAGGTGAAGGGGAGGGCTCCCTCAATGACGTTTTACAGTGTTTGGTTGGAATATAGCAGTCATTGTCTAAGTGTTCTGCCTGCTATGCTGACCTTTTCTTAGTCTTTTCTCTAAAGAGGGAAGGCTTTTTTTTTTTTTTTTTTTTTTGGAAAACTCACTGCCGTGTTGTTCCCTGAGTTCAGAGCTTCTTATCTACTTTATTCCTTTTCTCCGTATTTCAGTTATACACTTAAATAACTTAGAAGTTATTTTAGTTATACTAAGTGGGAGGAATAGAAAAAAGTTTATCTACTCCATCTTTACAGAAGAGGAAATCCATCTTTACATTTATTTAATTCAGAGAAAAAAAATAGCATGGCTGCTTTCATTTCCACCAGTATCTTTGTCATCCATTTATTTCAAAAGTCAAAAGGAGCGCAGATATTCACCTATCAATCCCATTCTATGGTAAATCAATTTTCAACGTGACTCACAGGCAACTTTTTTTTTTTTTTGAGATGGAGTTTTACTCTGTCGCCCAGGCTGGAGTTCAGTGGCATGATCTCGGCTCACTGCAACCTCTGCCTCCCGGGTTCAAGCAATTCTCCTGCCTCAGCCTCCCAAGTAGCTGGGATTACAGGCATGTGCCATCATACCCGGCTAATTTTTGTATTTTTTTTTTTTTTTTTTTAGTAGAGACGGGGTTTCACCATGTTGGCCAGACTGGTCTCGAATTCCTGACCTCAGGTGATCTGCCCACCTCAGCCTCCCAAAGTGCTGGGATTACAGGCGTGAGCCACAGTGCCCGGCCTGACAGACACCTTTTGAATTTTTCTGCTATTTGTCTCTGTCTTCTGAACGCCTAAGAGAAATTCTAAAATGTAGGCGCATAAAGTTAAACCCAATGCAGTCAAGGTGAATGAAACTGTGAAGTGATGAGCTTCTGAATGCTCTGATCTCACAAAGACTCCCCAGCATTTGAGACCAGGCCTCTCTTTTGTCTGATAGTGCTCTTGCCCCAATACAGGCTTGAGAAATCCTAACGAGCATTTCCTATCTTTTTCATTCAATAGCTTCAGGCAATCGATACTTAAATTCTTGCTATAAATTTTGTAAATGTAAGTTAAATTTCAAATTCTTTTAAAAAAAATTCATCTCTCCTTATTGTAAACTTACTGACCAAAATAAAACAGCCAAATACTTTGATTAAATGAAGGTTCAAACATTATGTCTATAATTCCGTAAGAAAATGTCCCAGTTTCATCTCGGCATTTATGTCTCTTAGATATTCAATAATTGCATTTTTCTGCAATAACATATTACAATAAAATAAATGACTGAAGAATAACTTATATTGCTGACACAGTTCACAGTGTGTCGCTAATGGAATATTAACTGCTCTTTAAGCGACTGGATAAATCTGCTGATTCACAAGAGACTCATGTAAAGGAAATCCAATTCATGGTGTGGCTCTTACCACTTCTACGGACATAAAACGCCTTCTTCCACATTATCTTTGTTTCAGTCATGGTAATATTGAGAGTAGCACCTGACTTGTAACAAGATATTTTAACTGGGAAAGTTGACACATTTAATAATATGTCAAGTCTACTGTTTAGGGGACAGACACCGCTCAAAATAAAAATGGTATTTAAGAATATCTTCCATATAAAAATAATCCCCAGGGAACAAGGGTTTGCTCCATTTCAAAGATCAGAAAAGCAGTGCTGAAGGAGCATTATGAGCTTTTCAGAGACAAACAAAACCTGTGACTTTAGCTTCATCCCTGGGAATCCCTATGTGATTTTATATCTAGGACAACCACTCACAGAGGCCCACGCAAAACTTTAACAAAAGCAAAACATAACACTTAAGCAGATAGATATTTTTTTCTTCTTTTTAAAAACTGAGACAGGGCCTCATTCTATCTTGCAGGTGAGAGTGCAGTGGCGTGATTATAGCTCACTGCAGCCTGAAACTCTTGGGCTCGAGCAATCCTCCTGCCTCAGTCTCCCAGCTGGGACTACAGTCTCTCAAGTAGCTACACTCGGTTATTTATTTATTTATTTATTTATTTATTTATTTATTTATTTTGAGATGAGTTCTCGCTATTTGGCCCAGGCTCATCTCAAACTCCCGACCTTAAGTGATCCTCCTACCTTGACCTCCCAAAGCGTTGGAACTACAGACATGAGCCACCATGCCCGGCCTTCTTGGCAGACATCTTCATAGCTCAATTTTCCTCAGCATCTAGAGCACCTTCCTGTTTTGTATGCCTTTGTAGGAGAGCCCAAACTAAGAAGAAAATAGTTCCATCTGAAGCATGGTTTGGAGACGGGGGCTGTGCTTTTCTTACAGGTTTGCTTATGATTTATCATTTTTTGAAAGAATAATATGGTAAATTTGAAAATAAGATATGCATAAGAAAAATGTGACATTTATAATATATTTTTATGAATTTCAAAAAAGGTAAATATTTGAAATAACACTCTTCACTTAGACTCATATCACAGTCCTCCAAGAATGGATACATGTAGTAGTTATTTAAACAATAGCTTACAAGAAGTTGTGTACATTGTGGTGACTACATAGATATATGCAGGCTGTAAATTGTTTGTAAGTTGTTAACATCTACATTTAGGAATAGAAAATGATACCAAATCTACATTTCAGCATCACTTGCTCCTGAATGCAGCATATAAGTTCTATTGCCTATATAGACAGATGATCCAGAGATATGACTTGGTGACTCAGAAAGAATATGTGGAAATCAGTCAGTCCATAAGTATCACTTCAAAAGGGTATTTCTACACTATTGGATAAATAATTGTACATCTGTTACAAATACTTTAGTAAGTCAACAAATCTCAAATATAATGCTCAAATGATGTTTACACATGTAGGAGATCAAGATGTAGAATTTATCCCCCATCCAGATAGCTTCTTTGTGCCTGTTTAATATTCCCCAGAAAGTAGCAACAATTTCAAATGCTATCACTATGAAATTGTTTCGGTTGTTTTGGACTTCTTAGAAATGAAATCTGTGGGCAAAAGAGAGAGAGATCAGCCTGTTACTGTGTCTATATAGAAAGAAGGAGACATAAGAGACTGCATCTTGTTCTGTATTTGAGATGCTGTTTATCTGTGACCCTACCCCCAACCTTGTGCTTGCAAGAGACAAGTGCTGTGGTGACTCAAGGTTTAAAGGATTTGGGGCTGTGCAGGGTGTGCTTTGTTAAACAAGTGCCTGAAGGCAGTATGCTTGTGAAAAGCCATCACCATTCTCTTAATCTCAAGTACCCAGGGACTTGTACACTGCCAAAGGTCGCAGGGACCTCTGCCTAGGAAAGCTAGGTATTGTCCAAGGTTTCTCCCCATGTGATAGTCTGAAATATGGCCTCGTGGGAAGGGAAAGACCTGATCGTCCCCCAGCCTGACACCCGTGAAGGGTCTGTGCTGAGGAGGACTAGTATAAGAGGAAAGAAGGCCTCTTGGCAGTTGAGATAGAGAAAAGCATCTGTCTCCTGCCTGTCCCTGGGCAATGGAACATCTCGGTGTAAAACCCGATTGTATGTTCTGTTTACTGAGAAAGGAGAAAACCGCCTTAGGGTGAAAGGTGGGACTTGCTAGCGCAATGCTGCTCTTTACGCACTAAAAAGGTTTATGGAGATGTTTGCATATGCATATGAAGGCACAGCGCTTTTCCTCAAACTTTTGTCACAGAGATCTTTATTCACGTGTCTTACTGCTGACCTTCTCCTTGTCACAGAGATCTTTATTCACGTGCCTTACTGCTGACCTTCTCCGTACAATGATCCTATTATCCTGCTACTTCCCTTTTCTAAGATGGTAGAGATAATTATCAATAAATACTAAGGGAACTCAGAGACCGGTGCCGGTGCGGGTCCTCTGTATGCTGAGCGCCGGTCCCCTGGGCCCACTTTTTCTTTCTCTATACTTTGTCTCTGCGTCTCATTTCTTTTCTCAAGTCTCTGGTTCCACCTAACGAGAAACGCCCACAGGTGTGGAGGAGCAGGCCACCCCTTCAAAATCATAATTTGTTCTCTTTTCTGTTTGGCTTTCTTTCACCCAATATTTTGTCTGTGAGATTCATTAACATTTTTGAATATATCAGTTTTCAATTCCTCTTTATTTCTGAGTTATTTCCCATTGTATGGACATATTAGGTATATTTATCCTTTCACGTGTGGATGGACCTCTGTGTTGTTCCAGGATTTTTGTCATTATATATAAAGCTCCCAAGAAAAAATTCTTGTTCATGTATTTTCGTGCATATGTGTACACATTTCTATTATGTATATAGCCAAGGGTAAAATTTCTGGATGCTAGAGTATTTCTTTTTGACTTTATTATTTGCTAGTAAAATTTTTTCCAAAATCGTCTTACCCGTCTAACCACCAATCAACAACGTGTAAAAGTTCCAGTTACTTTATAACCAAGAACTCATGTCAGCACGTGATATTGTCAGTCCTTTTACTTTTAACTATTCTGGAAGTGGCCTGTTGATACCTCGCTGAGGTTTAAACTTGCATTTCCTGATGACTTAAGATGTGGGACACCTTTTCCTACACTAGTTAGCAATCTGAATTGGAAGCAAACTATTTTAATGTTAAAAAGTAGAAATTAGATGTTTTTATTTCTTTTCATAGATATTAGGTAAAAACAGTTGTCATTTCACAAAATTCCCTAAAACCATTCACTATTATTCCAAATTAATAAACTTGAAGAGAAGAAATCAGAATCACGTAAGAAAGCCAACCGTCACTGGTAAGAAAGAACTGTAAGTGCCAAGCTTTAGCTCAGCAGAGCTTCTCTAATCTTTTGCTTTTGGTTCTATGCTAATCATCAAAAATACAGAGAAGGATATCTGTCACAAACAATCAGGGAGGCATATTGTATTAGTCTGTTTTCACACTGTTATAAAAAATATCACCTGAGGCTGGGTAATTTATCAAGGAAAGAGGTTTAATTGACTAAGAGTTCCATATGACTGGGGAGGCCTCAGGAAACTTACAGTCATGGTGGAAGGCAAAGGGGATGCAAGGCACGTCTTACGTGGTGGCATGAGAGATTTAGAGAGTGAAGGGGGAACAGCCAAACCCTTTAAAAACCATCAGCTCTCATGAGAACTCATTCACTACTACGAGAACAGCATGGGGGAAACTGCACCCACGATCCAATCACTTCCTACCAGGTCCCACCCTGAACACATGGGGATTACAATTCCAGATGAGATTTAGGTGGGGACACAGAACCAAACCATATCACATGTGATAACATTAACAAAATTAGTTAAATCTCAAAAGTGGTAATTGTTAGAATAGTACAAGGATTAGGAGGTTATATTAAGATTTTATAAGACATGATCAGTGGCATTTTATTTGCCACACATGGGTGTTTGACAATTTGGTCTGCATACTGAATCATAATTGTGCACAAATTACTTATGATGTATATGAATATGAATGTGCATAATACAGAACTATGTAGAGACACATACTACCATAAAAAAATACTCAATGGTACTGGGAAAATTGGCTAACCATAAGTAGAAAGCTGAAACTGGATCCTTTCCTTACTCCTTATACGAAAATTAATTCAAGATGGATTACAGACTTAAATGTTAGACCTAAAACCATAAAAACCCTAGAAGAAAACCTAGGTAATACCATTCAGGACACAGGCATGGGCAAGGACTTCATGACTGAAACACCAAAAGCAACGGCAACAAAAGCCAAAATTGACAAATGGGATCTCATTAAACTAAAGAGCTTCTGCACAGCAAAAGAAACTACCATCAGAGTGAACAGGCAACCTACAGAATGGGAGAAAATTTTTGCAATCTACTCATCTGACAAAGGGCTAATATCCAGAACCTACAAAGAACTCAAACAAATTTACAAGAAAAAAACAAACAACCCCATCAAAAAGTGGGCAAAGGATATGAACAGACATTTCTCAAAAGAAGACATTCATACAGCCAACAGACACATGAAAAAATGCTCATCATCACTGGCCATCAGAGAAATGCAAATCAAAACCACAATGAGATACCATCTCACACCAGTGAGAATGGCAATCATTAAAAAATCAGGAAACAACAGGTGCTGGAGAGGATGTGGAGAAATGGGAACACTTTTACACTGGTGGTGGGATTGTAAACTAGTTCAACCATTGTGGAAAAGAGTGTGGCGATTCCTCAAGGATCTAGAACTAGAAATACCATTTGACCCAGCCATCCCATTACTGGGGATATACCCAAAGGATTATAAATCAGGCTTCTATAAAGACACATGCACACGTATGTTCATTGTGGCACTATTCATAATAGCAAAGACTTGGAATCAACCCAAATGTCCATCAGTGACAGACTGGATTAAGAAAATGTGGCCCATATACACCATGGAATACTATGCAGCCATAAAAAAGGATGAGTTTGTGTCCTTTGTAGGGACATGGATGCAGCTGGAAACCATCATTCTCAGCAAACTATCGCAAGAACAGAAAACCAAATACCACATGTTCTCACTCATAGGTGGGAATTGAACAATGAGATCACTTGGACTCGGGAAGGGGAACATCACACACCAGGGCCTATTGTGGGGAGTGCGAAGTGGGGAGGGATAGCATTAGGAGATATACCTGATGTAAATGACGAGTTAATGGGTGCAGCACACCAACATGGCACATGTATACATATGTAACAAACCTGCACGTTGTGCACATGTACCCTAGAACTTAAAGTATAATAATAATAATAATAACAAAAAGAAAATAAATAAATACTCATCCAAAAAGCTCTTGATAGTTCATTAAGCCTCATAATTTGTTGGAGGCTCATAAATGACAAAGATTATACATTTTTCTGAAGGCAAAAGGCAGAATTCCAGCGAGACTCAGGTCTTAAACAGAAGAAAGAACAACCTCATACTCTGGCATAAATATTGGAGTCATATGGTGGTGTCTTAAATTCTTATAACAACTAATCATATTGGGAGTTTGGCTGCAAATGCAGTCATCTCCAGTCCACTGATCTGAATATTCCCGGGCTACCAATCATTTAACATTTGTCTACAAGTGCTATAGCTGTGTCACCATTACTGACTACATTCACAGAAATAAATGGAGCTAACTTGCTTTTGTCTTGAAATCAGACACATTTGAAGTTTATTAGAGCATTTGCCTGACAAGACAAACTTTGGAGTCAGGCTTCAGTTTGAGTCTTGAGTAAGTAACTTAACAACGATCTGAATCTCCATTTCCCTCATTGTAATATGGAAGCCAGTTGCCACTGTCTCCACCTTTTCATTGAGTTTTAAAGATAGTGTATGTTAAATAACTGCAAATTGAAACAGACTAAGGTAATAATACAAAATGTTGTTTATACTAAACTTTTGCAATTTATGAGAGTTCTTGTCCTCCCAAAGAAAGTGCAAAAAATTAAAAATAAGGTGGTAAATTTAGAAGTTTTTAGATTGGCCATTGTTGGATGGTTGTTGGTGCTTGATATGTTTCTGTGAGGATTCCTTGTATACTTCTGTCCACTTTTGTGTATTTTCAAAATTTTCCAAAATGTAAAATTCAAAAAGAGGCCCTTTAAATTAAAATAATATAAGTCATAAGAGGAAAACATTGCAATGCAGTATTTCTCAAAGAGGGGTCCCTGAGACCAGCAGCATCAGCAGCTATATGGGATCTGGTATAAAATGCAAATTAGGTACCATCCCCAATCAACTAGATCAGAAACTTTGAGGATGGGTTTCAGCAATTTATTTTTTTAACATGGCCTCCAGGTGATTTGGATGCAAGACTGAAAAATGGGAACCACTGATGAAACAAAAATATTATTCTGGAAGTTAAGAGATCTGAATTTTAGTTCAGGATCAATTGGTTTGGCAACCTTGGACAAGCCGCATACTTTCTCTGAATGTCAGTTTTCTCATCTCCAAATGAGGTCTGGATCATATAACCTCCTGGGCTTTTTTCTGCCTTAGCCTTCTAGGATGACCCTGAAACACACAAATTAGTTAAGGAAGTATGATCTCTAAGAAACTACTATCTAGAATTTGGTAAATTATATGAATTGGGAGCTTTGTTGACTATACAAAGGGCTAACAATTAAACCAGTTGTGGCTTTAATTAATAGGTTCTTTGTGTATAGCTGGGAGAGTATGAATTTTCATCTCCAAGTACAATTTGAAATGTAAATTTTCCTTTACAAATAGAAAGTGTTTCAGGTTTCTTATTACAATAGTCACTGATGTTTGGATTTTACTATTAAGCCTAGATGACTTGGGGTGATTTGCTTGTGTTGTTGTAATTGTGCGTTTTTGTTTGATGCAGATGGGGACTTAAATTTTCTGTAACTGTAACTCATTTGAGAAACTAACTCTTAGGTTCTTAACTATAACTATTTATAAGTAATAACTTATTGTGAACCTAAAAAGTATTTGCAAGGTACTTTTAAGCACTAATACTTGTCAGGAGTTTTTGTAAGTCTGCCACACTCCTCTGGGTCAACAAAAGATGTTAAAAAGTTTACAGTGTTTTGGCCACTCTGAATTATGTTTAGAGAAAACAGAGAATATGAAGTGAGGGGAAGAGATTAATAATCCTTTCTACAGATTTCTACCGTCAATTGGCAGGACTGTTCTGCGGCTGAACACTTACAAATATTAGCAAAATAATGAGGACAGTCAGGCACGTTGGACCTGGAAGAGCGTGAGCAAACGCCTCATTCAGAAACATAAGAAACTAGGAGCTCATTTTCTTATCAGATGTGATTAAACTATGAGAAGGCAAGCAAGAACTTCCTTTATTGTCATACCATGTAACCCTATAGATTCTGATAACACTTCTGGCACTGCTTACTCCTTTCAGTCACTATTAAAGAGCAATTAAATGGGAGACCAGGAAGTCGTAATGCTTCTGGACCCTCTACGTTCAGAGAATGTAATGCATAGGGCTAAGAAAAAGGGGTCCATCCTCAATAAAAAGCCACAGGAAGCACCTTCCATCCCAAATGGTCTATTGGTGCAGATTTAAAGTGTCTTGTGGATAACAGAGATACTTGATTTTTTAAAACCGAAAACATTGTTGTTATTTACTAATCCTTGAAGAAATGACAGCAGTAAGCTGGAATAATTCTGCACATGGAGCAAGCGAGAGGCTTGCAATGCTCTATCTATGGAGATTTATAGCAAAGATAAAGACAGGTGTTTATTTGTTTCTTAAAGCAAGCTGAATCTCCCTGGATGCATACACTAGCCAAGATGAAACAATTCAGGTGTTTCAGCTGGTCAAGGTCTCTAGGTGGACATTATGATTTAGAGAAGAAATTAAAAGAGATAAGAGCAATGAAGTGTGGACAGAATTGGATGCTTACTTTACTCACATTCAGCTGAGGGTATAGATATAAATTGAAAAGGGGGGAGGGTGTCACAGTAAAGGGAGATATTAATGCTGACACGTATCTATGTTCAGCCTGCTTTATTTGACCCATGTGATTTAGAAAGGTTTTACATAATAAAGTTACTCCCTATGTTGGAACCGAACTCTCGATTCCCTCCTGGGTAGGGGTCGCCGCGAAGGATCACCGACACGAGGTTCACAGCAGAGAGTTATTTATTGCTAGCGCGCTAGGGTCCCAAGCTCTAAGTTGGCCCTGGGACCCCGACTGCTTGTTACAGGCTGTTTATATAGGCAAACACAAGTTCAAACACAGCTTATGGCGCGAAATTCAAACAAAGCTTAAGGCGTAAAATGATTGGGTCTAGCTATAGCCTGAGCAAGGGGTCTTGGTTTAATTGGTTAGAGCAGGACCTTATGAGGTTCTTTCCTGGAGTTGTTGATTCCGGGAACTTCGAGGCAGGGTGAGACCCCTGGAATTGGCAGGGTGGGACCTCATGAGGTTGTTTCCCGGAATTGGCAGGGTGGGACCCTATCAGGGTGGGACCCTATCGAGGCAGGGTGGGACCCTATCTAGGGCCACCTGGTGCTAACTTTTTAGGTTTTGTGAGGCCTAGTTTCACCTACTCTTCCTGGTGACCCTTAATTGTTTGCACTCAAACAAGATGGCAAGAGACTTTTGGCTCCAACCAAGACTGAGAAGACCCCACTGTCCTTCCAGGTTCTCCCTCTTACAGCTAAAACTCTGGATATAATACAACACAAAATCATAAGAAGATTCTGAAACACGGAAAGAAGGTGGACTGCTTAGGGACCTTGCGACCTGAAGAACAATGTGGCAATGAGTTCCCGGGTATATTAGTTTGCTTAGGGTGTCATGACAAAATATCACCTACCTGGTAGATTAAACAACATACATCTATTTTCTCAAAGAACTTGAGACTGGAAGTACATGATCAAGGTGCCAGTAGGGTTGATTTCTCCTGAGGCGTCTCTCCTTGGCTTGCACATGGCTACCTTTGTACTGTGTCTGTTACAGTAAGCAGCTAGTCAGGCATGAGCAGGGCAGGAGAGGGATCCCTGCCACCCCCGTCAGGAATGTCAGGGTACCATCAGGTGATGGTCAGGTGGTTGTTACACTGTTTCTCTAAAATAATAATTGGTCCCAGCTGGCACCAGGGAAAGGCAGTCTCCCATAGATAGAAAAATCCTGAAACTGGTGATCAGCAGCTTCCAGATAAGATCTCAGGAGTTGGGCCAGTGGGCTCAAGCATGCACACTAAGAGGCAAAGTGGTGAGGTTTAATTGGTATACAACCTTCTAGAAACATTAGGACTGGTACAGGAAGAATGTCTCAAGTGAGCATACGCACAATTTTGGCAAACACACTGCACATGCGGCCCCTCTCAAGTGCTGGCAGGCCACTGTGCATGTGGACAGCCCACCCCACGGGAGAAATCTGAGAAGTAACACAAGACCCTGGAAGCATGCCAATGTACAAAACCCCAAATCAAAAGGTCAGATTGCACACTTGATCTCTCAAGCTGCCCACTTGGCTGTCTTCCAAGTGTACTTTACTTCCTTTCATTCCTGCTCTAAAGCTTTTTCATAAACGTTCACTCCTGCTCTAAAACTTGCCTCAGTCTCTTATTCTGCCTTATGCCCCTCAGTCGAATTCTTTCTTTAAAGGAGGCAAGAATTGAGAGAGGTGCACACCTGTATGGACTTACTACCAGAAACGCCTTCTCATGACCTTTCCCTGTATGCATGTAAAAAAAGAGAGGGGGGGAGAGAAAGAGAGAGAGAGAGAGAGAAGAGCAAACTCTTGTATCTATTCTTCTTATTATAAAAACATTAGTCATGTAAGATTAGGGCTACATCCTTATGACTTCATTTAACCTCAGTCACCTCCTTAAGGGCCCTACCTCCAAATATGGTCACATTGGAGGTTAGGGCTTCAATGCATAAAATTGGGGAGGCCACAATTCAGTCAATAAAACCTGTTTGTTTTAAATCAACTGTACATATCCCAGAAATGCCAACAAGCACAGACAAAGGAAGAGTAACTCTGTTTTTCCCAGCCAAAGTTGAGGAAAATGGGAGACCTAAGAACAGAAATCTTTTGGCAGTTTCCTTCAGTATTTTTCATCAATATCCATCAGAGATATTGACCTGTAGTTTTCTTTTCTGATGTGACTTTGTCTGGTTTCTTTTTTGATGTAACTTTGGCCTTTTAGAATCAGTTTGGAAGCATTCCCTTCTCTATTTTTCTGAAAAGGTTGAGTAGAATTGGTATGACTTCTTTGTTAAATGTTGTGTAGAATTCAGCAGTGAAGCCGTCAGTTCCTGGGCTTTTTTTTACTGGAAGATTTTATTAAGGCTCTGATCTTATTCCTTGTTATTATTCTGCTCACATTTTGGATTTCTTTCTGGTTAAATCTTGGTAAGTTGTATGTGTCTCAACATTTGTCCATTTCTTCTAGGTTTTTCAATTAATTGACAAAGAGTTGCCCATATCACCATTAATGATCCTTTGAATTTCTGCAGTGTAAGTTGTAATGTCTCCTTCTTCACATCTGATTTTATTTATTTTGATTTTTTTTCCTAGTCTGGCTAACGGTATGTCAATTTTGTTTAACCTTTCAAAAAAACAACCTTTTGTTTTAATAACCTTTGTACCATTTTCTTCATTTCAATTTTATTAACTTATGCTCTGATGTTTAGTATGTTTTTCTTCTACTAATTTTGGACTTGGTTTGCTCTTGCTTTTCTAGTTCCTTAAGATGCATAGATTGTTTATTTGAATTTTTTCTCTTTTTGATGTACTCACTTACAGCTATAAACTGCCTATTAGTACTGTTTTTGCTGTATCTCATAGGTTTGGTATGTTGTGTTTCCATTATCATTTGTTTCAAGAAATTTTTCAATTTATTTCTTAATTTCTTCATTAACCCACTGGTCATTCAGGAGCATATTGTTTACTTCTCATGTATTTTTATAGTTCCAAAATTCCTCTTGTTATTAATTTCTAATTTTATTCCATTGTGCTTAGAGAAGATGCTAAATATCACTTTACTTTTTTGAATGTTTTAAGATTTGTTTTGTGACCTAACATATGGTCTATCCTTGGGAATAATTCATATGCTGAGGGAAATAATGTGTATTCTATAGTTGTTGCATAAAATGTTCTGTAAATATCTATTAGATCCATTTTGGTCTATACTGCAGATTAAGTCTTATGTTTCTTTGTTGATTTTCTGTACAAAAGATCTATCCAATGCTGGAAGTGGTGTGGTGAAGTCTCCAGCTATGATTGTTTTGGGGCCTATATCTCTCTTTAGCTCTAATAATATTTGCTTTATGTATATATCTGGGTGCTCCAGTGTTGGGTGTGTACACACACAGACACACACACACACACACACACATACATACATACATATATATATATAGAGAGAGAGGATATTACAAATATATAGATATAATTGTTATAGCCTCTTGCTGAACTGACCCCTCTGTCAATATATAACGACCTTGTTTTATCTCTTCTTATAGTTTTTGTCTTGAAATCTATTTTGTCTGACATAAGTATAGTATAAGTATGGGAACTCCTGCTCTTTTTGGTTTCCGTTGGCATGTAAGTTTTTTTTATCATTTTATTTTCAGTCTATGTGTGTATTTACAAGTGAAGTGTGTTTCCTACAAGAAACAGATCAATGGGACTTGTTTCTTTTTAATCCGTTTGGTCAATGTGTATCTTTTGATTGGAGTGTTTAGTCTATTTAAATTCAATATTATTTTTGATACGTACTTACTGCTGCCATTTTCTTATTTGGTTTCTAATTGTTTTGTGGTCTTCTGTTACTTTTTTCTTTCCTTCTTGCCATCCTTTAATGAAGATGATTTTCTCTGGTGATATGATTTATTTTCTTACTTTTTATTTTTTGTGTATCCATTGCATGCTTTTTCATTTGAGGTTACCATGAGGATTGCAAATACTATCTTTTAACCCATTATTTTTATCTGATAACAACTTAACACTTTGTCCAAACAAAGAAACAAACAAGCAAAAGAAAATTAATAAAGATTCTACACTGGAACTTTATCCCTTTGGTTTTTATCATTTTGCTTTTTTCTGTTTATTTGAGTTAATTTCTGTATATGGTGTAAAGTAAGGGTGTAACTTCATTTTTTTTTTTTGCCTGTGGATATCCAGATTTTCCTTCACTACTTGTTGAAGAGACTGTCTTTTCCCCACTGTGTAGTCTTGGCATTCTTGTCAACAATTATTTGGACAAATATGCAAGAATTTTTTCTGGGCTCTGTATTCTGTTCCAGTGGTTTATATACGTTTGTCTTTAGGCCAGTACCACACCATCTTGATTACTGTTGTTTTGTAGTATGTTTTGATATCAGAAAATGTTAGGCCTTCAACTTTTTGATTTTTCAAGACTGTTTTGGCTCTTCTGGATCCCTTGAGAGTCCTTATGAATTTTAGAATGTTCTTTACATTTTTTTTTTCCAGGAAACAATGCCACATATCACCTGGTGCAACGATTCATGTTTTTTAGTGGAAACCTTTCTAGAGAGGTTGACTTACCCAATGCAAAACACCTTAGGGGCATGAACTCTGGTATATTCACCTTATGTTGGCTCTACTATGGAGCCGATATTCTTAAATAACTCAGATATCAGTAACAGCGGCCTATAGGTATGGCTTCCTGTTGCCATATTGTTTCTTCTCAAGCTTTTGCATGGAGATTGACCTTTAGGAGTCTGAATAGGGATTTAATTCATGATATATTCTGTTACATAAGATTGACACATGATAGTTGCTCAATATATGTTGTTCTTCTTTTTCATGTATATTCAGGTTTTTGTCAATACTCAGCCTAATGCAATAGATGATTTTTGTTTATAAAATTGATGATTAATAAAGACAAATGCTTTTACTTTACACTCAAGATATATTGCAATTAGGGCCAAATTATATTGCTTTAACTAACCCATTGGTCTTGCAATATCTTTTTCTCTACCAAGCACCACAATACTTTTAGTGTGTTCAAATATCTGTATACACTGCAATGATTGCAAAAGTGCCATTTCATTTGCCAGAAATGTCCTTTATTCTTGTCTTTCTAATGACCTAGGACTTGTAAAATCAGCTCAAACTTCAGATTCTCTACAAAAAGTTTCATTGTCTTTCCACAAAAGGGTTAGCTTCCCTCCTTTGTGTTCCTATTTGCTTCATATATTTCCATCTCCTTCAGTTCATTTTCTTCTCTGACTCTATAAAAGTATGTTAAAACAATATGCTAATTCCTAAAGAAAATGTTTCCAAAAATAGTAAAGCAGCATTACATGAAATGAACACAGAAGACAAATTCAGTAAAGAAAAAAACAAAAACAAAACCTTTGATAATTTGAAAGTTATTCTGATGGATCAACTCATTTAGCTAAACATCTCATTCTTAATGATGAAAGTCTAAAAATAACATTACAAACATTCAAAATTTCCTCCCATATATTCAGAATTTTGCTGAAACAAATATAAGCTATGGCCTGTCCATAAAAACTGTAGTTTTATGTGCTGTTTTTTTTCAGGATGAGTTTCTATGTTAAGACCTGAACTGGACTATGAACTCCACTGGTCTTCCCTGTTTCTGGGAAGTGTACCTCTTATGCCTACAAACCTTGTGTCACAGCAAAATGAGGCCATGAGCAATGAGGGTGTCTCATTCTTGTCAGTAGTGATAAATGTAACACCCATTGCCTGAGTTTGCACACCAGAAAATATAATACAGTTCTGGCCCTAGAACCCTATTGAAATCTCAATTCATAGTTAACAGTGTTGCCAGGAATTTGCTAAAGTAGTTTTCTGTTTGTTTTGTCAGGCTCTGCACAGCTTTAAGCTGCTCACCTAATGTGTTTAATGTTATAGTTGATGTCAGAAAACATAGTAACCAACATATGAGCCCAGCATTACTCTCATCTGTTTGAAGTTACGCTCTCCAAGATGCCAGCTTTGATGAAATGTTCTCCATAGGGCTCTTGTAAAACTCATCAGTAGTGTACTGATGAAAAATTCCTGCAAGCTACTAATGTCCTTTAATCATATAGCTTTGTGTATTACTCTTTGATATTTTGTGCTTTTAGCCAGAGAGCCTATGCAAGATGGAAAATGCTACTCTTTTCCATTCTATAAATGCATGGCATACAAATATAAACTGTTTTCCACTTATGGCTAGGTATTAATGGAGGAAGTTAAGACACAGTGTGCCAATGGCCTGAACCTAGGCTTTCTAGCCCTGTCTTTGCCATTTTACTATAATAGTAGATCACTTTTGTTTGTACATATTAAGTAGGTTCTATGAAATCTGTCCTCTAAAACAACATTAAAGAAAAGGAAGGGTAGTCTTACCCCTTGATTTCCCCATTATGACATTTTCACTAGAAAAATACTGTTCTCACAAGGCACCGTTATTTACAAGAGATACAAAATAATAAATATTATTAAGAGATTTTGGAAACATTTTCTTTCTTATATACACTTTAACATATCAAATTTTCTGCTGGTGGGTACTTACACAAAGCAATTGAGATCTGTGATACATTTTACATATGTAACTAAGCACAGAATATAATGCATTTTACTGTAATAAGTTTCATGCATGCGTATCTTCTCTTACTCTACATTACCCCTTCATCTCTTACTTTAATTTAAAAGGTGATGAAATTGTAACCAGTCTCTAGGTTTGGAGGTACACAGTAAAAAGTACCCACTGGTAACTTTTGCACCTTGAGTTTTTGTTTCAGAAAAGTTCCAGGAAGAAGCTCAACCCTGATGTATTTGTCTATTCTTGCATTGCTATAAAGAAATACCTGAGACTGGATAATTTATAAACAAAAGAGTTTTAATTGGCTCATGGCTCTGCAGGCTGGCACTTTTTCAGCATCTGAGAGGCCTCAGGAAGCTTCCAATTATGTCAGAAGGGGAAAGGGGAGCAGGTACACTACGTGAGCACAGCAGGAGCAAGACAGAGAGAAGGGGTAGGTACCACACTTTTAAATAATCAGCTCTTATGATATCTCACTCACTATTGTCAGGACAGCACAAAGAGGATGGTGCTAAACCATTCGTGGGAAATGTGCTCTGATGATCCAATCACCTCCCACTAGGCCCCTCCTCTAATATTGAGGATTACAATTCAACATGAGATTTGGGCAGTGACACATATCTAAACTATATCATTAGGCCCTGGCTCCTCCCAAATCTCATGCCCTTCTCACTTTTCAAATACTCTCCTGCCTTACCAATAGTGCCCCAAAGTCTTCACTCATTCCAGTGTTAATTCAATAGTCCAAAATCCAAAGTCTTATCTGAGATGAGGCAAGTCCTTTCCACCTATGAGCCTCTAAAATTAAAAAAAAAAAAAAAAAAAGTCAGTTACTTCCAAGACACAGTGAAGTTGTAGGCATTGGGTAAACATTCCCATTTCAAAAAGGAATAAATCAGCCAAAAAAGGAACTACAGGCCCTGTGCACATTCAAAACCCTCAGAGCAGTCATTAAATCTTAAAGCACCAACACAATCTTCTTTGACTCCATGTCCCACATCCAAGATACACTGCTGTCAAGGGTGAGTGGGCTCCCAAGGCCTTGGGTAGCTGCATTCCTGTGGCTTTGCAGTGTTCATCTTCCATGGCTGCTCTCACAGGCTGGCATTGTGTGCCTGTGGCTTTTCCAGGTTAAGAGTGCAAGTTGTCCGTGGATCTACTATTCTGGGGTCTGGAAGATGACAATCCTCTTCACATAGTACCATAATGCAGTGCCCCAGACTCTGCATAGTGGAACAGTTGGGAATTCAAACCTACATTTCCCTTCTGTGTTGTAACTGTCCAAGGGGTTCACCTTGCCTGCAACCTAGATAGAGCTGATTTATCAAGACAGGGGAATCACAATAGAGAAAGAGTAATTCATGCAGAGCTGGCTGTGGGGGAAACTAGAGTTTAATTATTACTCAAATCAGTATCCCCTAGCATTCATGCATCAGAGTTTTTCAGGATAATGTGATGAGTGAGGAGGGCCAATGAGTAAGGCTTACTAATTGGTCGGGTTAGAGATGAAAAGGAAAAGTATCCCTACATATTTTTTCCAGAGCAAGTGTGGATATAATTTTAAGTGAAATAAAATTATTAACCATTATGAAGTTTTGTTATTCATGGTATATTTAATAGTGGTGTTTGCATAGAGGATGACAGTGTATGTTCACTGTTTGGTGAACGTAGTGTCCATGATATCTGTCTTCTACCAATCCAAAAAGTACAAAAATGAATATTAAAATTTCAGGAATCATTATCTCTCTTAATATTTTCTCTTCTCAGGTTTGTTGTGGTAATGGAGGCAGCTTACAAGCCCATTGTCTACTAAAAGTACACGTACATATCTTTAAATGTTAAAAGAAAAGAGGGTGTTTTTTGTATTACGTATACTTGTCTCTCAGAATTTTCCTTGCCTTAGTTCCTTACCATGCCTCAAACTGTAAATGTGAAAGATCTAAAATACATTTAGCATCAAATAATTGCTATGGTTATGCTCAGAAAGTGTTTTTTTTTTAAATTATACTTTAAGTTCTAGGGTACATATGCACAATGTACAGGTTCCATACATAGGTATTCATGTGTCATGTTGCTTTGCTGCACTCATCAACTCGTCATTTTCATTAGGGTTTTCTCCTAATGCTATCCTCCCCAACCCCCACCCCCTGGTGTGTGATGCTCCCCACCCTGTGTCCAAGTGATCTCATTGTTTAATTCCCACCTATGAGTGAGAAAATGCAGTGTTTGGTTTTCTGTCCTTGTGATAGTTTGCTGAGAATAATGGTTTCCAGCTTCATCCATGTCCCTGCAAAGGACATGAACTCATCCTTTTTTATGGCTGCATAGTATTCCACTGTGTATATGTTCCACGTTTTCTTAATCTAGTCTATCATTGATGGACATTTGAGTTGGTTCCAAGTCTTTGCTCTTGTGAATAGTGCTGCAATAAACATACATATGCATGTGTCCTTATACTAGCATGATGTGTAATCCTTTGGGGGTATACCCAGTGATGGGATTGCTGGGTCAAATGATATTTCTAGTTCTAGATACTTGAGGAATCGCCACACCATCTTTCACAATGGTTGAACTAATTTACACTCCCACCAACAGTTTAAAAGCGTTCCTATTTCTCCACATCCTCTCCAGCATCTGTAGTTTCCTGACTTTTTAATGGCTGCCATTCTAACTGGCATGACATGGTATCTCATTGTGGTTTTGATTTGCATTTCTCTGATGACCAGCGATGGTGAGCATTTTTTCATGTGTCTGTTGGCTGCATAAATGTCTTCTTTTGAGAAGTGTCTGTTCATATCCATTGCCCACCTTTTGATGGGGTTGTTTGTTTGTTTGTAAATTTGTTTGAGTACTTTGTCGATTCTGGATATTAGCCCTTTGTCAGATGAGTAGATTGCAAAAATTTTCTCCCATTCTGTAGGTTGCCTGTTCACTCTGATGGTAGTTTCTTTTGCTGTGCAGAAGCTCTTTAGTTTAATGAGATCCTATTTGTCAATTTTGGCATTTGTTGCCATTGCTTTGGTGTTTCAGTCATGAAGTCCTTGCCCATGCCTATGTCCTGAATGGTATTGCCTAGGTTTTCTTCTAGGGTTTTTATTGTTTTAGGTTTAACATTTAAGTCTTTAATCCATCTTGAGTTAATTTTTGTATAAGGTGTAAGGAAGGGATGCAGTTTCAGCTTTTTACATATGGCTAGCCAGTTTTCCCAGCACCATTTATTAAATAGGGAATCCTTTCCCCATTTCTTGTTTTTTTCTGGTTTGTCAAAGATCAGATGGTTGTAGATGTGTGGTGTTATTTCTGAGTTCTCTGTTCTGTTCCATTGGTCTATATCTCTGTTTTGGTACCAGTACCATGCTATTTTGGTTACTGTAGCCTTGTAGTATAGTTTGAAGTCAGGTAGCATGATGCCTCCAGCTTTGTTCTTTTTGCTTAGGAGTGTCTTGGCAATGTGGGCTCTTTTTTGGTTCCATATGAACTTTAAATTATTTTTTTCCAATTCTGTGAAGAAAGTCTTTGGTAGCTTGATGGGGATGGCATTGAATCTATAAATTAGCTTGGGCAGTATAGCCATTTTCATGATATTGATTATTCCTATCCATGAGCATGGAATGTTCTTCCATTTGTTGGTGTCGTCTTTCATTTTGTTGAGCAGTGGTTTGTAGTTCTTGAAGAGGTTCTTCACATCCCTTGTAAGTTGGATTCCTAGGTATTTTATTCTCTTTGTAGCAACTGTGAATGGGAGTTCACTCATGATTTGGCTCTCTGTTTGTCTGTTATTGGTGTATAGGAATGCTTGTGATTTTTGCACATTGATTTTGTATCCTGAGACTTTGCTGAAGTTGCTTATCACCTTAAGGAGACTTTGGGCTGAGATGGTGGGGTTTTCTAAATATACAATCATGTCATCTGCAAACAGGGACAATTTGACTTCCTCTTTCCTGATTGAATACCCTTTATTTATTTCTCTTGCCTGATTGCCCTGGCCAGTACTTCTAACACTATGTTGAATGGGAGTGGTGAATAGGAGTGGTGAGAGAGGGCATCCTTGTCTTGTGCCAGTTTTCAAAGGGAATGCTTCTAGTTTTTGCCCATTCAGTATGATATTGGCTGTGGGTTTGTCATAAATAGCTCTTATTATTTTGAGATACGTTCTATCAATACCTAGCTAATTGAGAGTTTTTAGCATGAAGGGCTGTTGAATTTTGTCGAAGGCCTTTTCTGCATCTATTGAGATAATCATGTGATTTTTGTTATTGGTTCTGTTTATCTGATGGATTACATTTATTGATTTGCATTGGGGAAGTTCTCCTGGATAATATCCTGAAGAGTGTTTTCCAACTTGGTCCCATTCTCCCGGTCACTTTCAGGTACACTAATCAAACGTAGATTTGGTCTTTTCACATAGTCCCATATTTCTTGGAGGCTTTGTTCATTTCTTGTTACTCTTTTTTTCTCTAACCTTGTGTTCTCATTTTATTTCATTAATTTGATCTTCAGTAACTGATACCCTTTCTTCCACTTGGTCAAATTGGCTATTGAAGCTTGTGCATGCATTACGAAGTTCTCGTGCCATGGTTTCCAGCTCCATCAGGTCATTTAAGGCCTTCTCTACACTGTTTATTCTAGTTAGCCATTCATGTAACCTTTTTTCAAGGTTTTAACTTCCTTGCAATGGGTTCAAACATGCTCCTTTAGCTTGGAGAAGTTTGTTATTTCCGACCTTCTGAAGCCTACTTCTGTGAACTCATCAAAGTCATTCTCCATCCAGCTTTGTTCCATTGCTGGTGAAGAGCTGTGATCCTTGGGAGGAGAAGAGGCACTCTGATTTTTAGAAAATTCAGATTTTCTTCTCTGGCTTCTCCCTGTCTTTGTGATTTTAGCTACCTTTGGTCTCTGATGTTGGTGACCTACAGATGGGGTTTTGGTGTAGATGTCCTTTTTATTGATGTTGATGCTGTTCCTTTCTGTTTGTTAGTTTTCCTTCTAACAGTCAGGTCCCTCAGCTGCAGGTCTGTTGGAGTTTGCTGGAGGTCCCCTCCAGACCCTGTTTGCCTGGATATCACTAGCAGAGGCTACAGAACAGCAAATATTGCTGCCTGATCCTTCCTCTGGAAGCTTCATTCCAGAGGAACACCCCGCCTATATGAAGTGTATGTCGGCCCCTACTGGGAGGTGTCTCCCAGTTAGGCTAGATGGGGATCAGGGACCCACTTGAGGAGGCAGTCTGTCTGTTCTTAGAGCTCAAATACCATGCTGGGAGAACCACCTCCTCTTCAGAGCTGTCAGACAGGGACGTTTAAGTCTGCAGGAGTTGTCTGCTGCCTTTTGTTCAGCTATGCCCTACCCACAAAGGTGGAGTCTAGAGGCAGTAGGCCTTGCTGAGTTGTGGTGAGTTCTGCCCAGTTCGAGCTTCCTGGCCACTTTGTTTACCTAATCAAGCTTCAGCAATGGTGGGTGCCCCTCCCACAGTCAGGCTGCTGCCTCACAGTTCGATCTCAGACTGCTGTGCTAGCAGTGAGCAAGGCTCTGTGGGCATAGGACCTGCCAAGTCAGGCATGGGAGAGAATCTCCTTGTCTGCCAGTTGCTAAGACCTTGAGAAAAGCGCAGTATTTGGGCTGCAGTGTGCCATTTTTCCAGGTACAGTCTATCATGGTTTCCCTTGTTTAGGAAAGGGAAATCCCACAACCCCTTGCGCTTCCCAAGTGAGGCATGCCCTGCCCTACTTCAGCTCACCCTCTGTGGGCTGCACCCACTGTCCAACCAGTCCCAGTGAGATGAACCAAGTACCTCCATTGGAAATGCAGAAATCACCCATATTGTGTGTTGATCACACTGGGAGCTACAGACTGGGGCTGTTGCTATTCGGCCATCTCGGAATAGAGCTCTTTTTTTTTTTTTTATTCAAGTTTTCTGTCTTTGTTACTACTTTCCTGTCAAACTTGGCTACATTTTGGTCTGTGTGGAAATAATATTATGAATAAAAGACAGCTAGGCTAAATTGATTTTTAAGAGAATTTAATGACTCATTTATAGAATCTGAATTTTAGACTCAGTGAAAAAATCATGCAAATTCTCATCAGTTGATGTTCTCTGTCTAAAATCAAATGTTTCTATTATACTCCTAACTCCTAGAGACATTTAGAGAAACTTCCTTCTAATAATAATACAATAGGCCTATTAATACAGACTGTTTCTACATGATAGAAGAGTTACAGACTATTTCTACATAATAGAATAGCTTCCAACTGTCATCTAAAGTAATTTGCTATTGTTACTTCATGTGAAGTTGAATGAATGATGAAAATATATCCGTATAGTTCACTTCTCTTTAAAGAATTTATAATTATATCACTACAGGATAATAAATATTAACATTTTGGTGCTTATTTTACGTACAGAACTGTGCTTATAAAAATTATATAAACACATCATACAATACACATGTATATTTATATATCTGTATTTACATATAATATCTATATATGTATACATTAATCTGATTGTACTTAATATAACACAGTTTACAACATCCTTAACTACAATTGGAAATATGATTTCTAAAGCTGATTACAATTCTGATGTATAAAAACACCATAATTTTAAATATAAGGTGAATCGTATCATGCCCACCAAAAAATTATATGTTGAAATCCTAATCCCAGTACCTCAAATTGTGACTTTATTTGGACATAGGGCTTTGAGGATGTAACTAGTTAAGATGAAGACATACTAGGGTAGAGTGGGCCCATAACCCAATATGACTGGATTCTTTATGAAAAGAATGTCACATGAAGAGACAGACATGCATTCACACTGAGAGAATGTAAGAAGATTAGAGTTATGTTGTCACAAGCCAAGGGACTACCAGAAGCTTGGAGAGAGGCCTGAGAGAAATACTTCTGTAGCACCTTCAGAGGGAATGTGGCCCTGCTGACATTGATCTTAGATTTCTGGCCTCTAGAATTTTGTGACAATAAGTTTCTGTTGTTCAGGTCACTCTGCAGTACTTTGTTAGAGCAGCCATGGCAAACTAATATGTCTCTAGTGTTTCTACTTTTTTGCTTTTGAAAGTGACAGTAAGATGAAAGTCACTGTACCAGAAAGGTTATTCACCTGTCCAATTATTTTATTTTACAAAATAAGCTTTATTAAAGTATAATTCACATTGAAAAAAGAAAAATGAGTCAGAGAAGTCTGAGCTATATGAGGTATGCAAAATTTATCAGGCCCAAAAAGACATGATTATGGGACTTCAGTCATGCCTGCTGCACTTGTGACTGGGATGGGAGAAACTGTTTAAAGGCATTTTGTTCCTGACTCACCCATTATCTACCTGTTCCTGGAATTGATGATAGAAAGAACATAGTAGAACCAATCAATAGCTCATGCTATTTAAATGTAAATTCTTGGTAAACAACTTAGGAACTTCCTTTTCCTTTAAAAGCCCACTTGTAAGTACTGCCAATCAGGGCACATATTCAGGGCAATTTGAATCTATGCTTCCAG
The DNA here is from genome assembly GCF_003255815.1 of Theropithecus gelada. NCBI lineage: Eukaryota > Metazoa > Chordata > Mammalia > Primates > Cercopithecidae > Theropithecus > Theropithecus gelada. The sequence continues at coordinate 58,401,595 of NC_037689.1, forward strand.
TTTGCAGTTCTCAAACTTGGCCGAAATAAACTCTCTATTTATGTTAATATTAATTTTTGCCTCACTTTTTTCCCTTTAGGTTGATGTATCTGGTACAGTCAACATGTTTCAAAGTGACTCTCCCAGATCATCCTGTGTTTCTGTCTGAAAGGGGTGCTTGATAGCAGCATGAAGCCATTGCCTTCTCTCTCTTCTGGAGTCCCATTAGTTGTTGTGGGTAAGTTCTACTGAAATATGGACTTTATTTTTTTGTTTTTTGTTTTTTTTTTGAGATGGAGTCTCGCTTTGTCACCCAGGCTGGAGTGCAGTGGCACGATCTCGGCTCACTGCAAGCTCTGCCTCCCGGGTTCACGCCATTCTCCTGCCTCAGCCTCCCGAGTAGCTGGGACTACAGGCGCGCACCACCATGCCCGGCTAATTTTTTGTATTTTTAGTAGAGACGGGGTTTCACCCTGTTAGCCAGGATGGTCTCGATCTCCTGACCTCCTGATCTGCCCGCCTCGGCCTCCCAAAGTGCTGGGATTACAGGCGTGAGCCACCGCACCTGGCTGAAATACGGACTTTATCCCACTCTTTGATGGAAGGTCTACACTTTATTTGGGCTGTTTTTTCAAACCATTCCTTTCTAGGATAGAGATTTTTTAATGTTTTCCCTGTGGGCAGATTTGGATTACAGTAAAAAACAAAACAAAACAAAAACTGCCTTTTCTCTGCCTCTGTCTCACAGCAGGTGGTTCATGTCACAGTTTCTCTGCTTTTGCCTCAGGACTGGAGGTTGGGGTCAAGGTTGGGCAAAGAGCTCTCCATAAATGAAATTTTTCTTTTCCACCTGTCTCACAACAGAAGGTTTGGACGAAGAGATTGGCAGTTTGGCAACAGTGGTCTTGTTTTAAATAGCATGCTTTAAAAATTGCAGCTGGTTTTTACTGTTTAAAATTTAGGCTTGGCTTTTTATTTGTCATCAACTAATTAAATACCAGTTGGTTTTATGTACAACAATTCTTGGGTGTTCTCTTTTAAATATCTAGGACAGAGGATTCACCTAACCCAGGATGGTCATATGAGGAAATGACTAAAATGGGAACCCTTTGATGTGCCTAAAATAATGTATTAATGCACATAACTGGAAAAAGTTACTTTTAGAACAAGACAAATTGAATGGGAGAACTACTTCGTGTTTGTTCTGAATGAATTAAGTTATTTGAAAATAATTGTTTAAGAACTCTATTGTCATAAATTAGCTTAATTAAAAGCTTATATTCAAAGCCAGGCACGGTGGCTCACACCTGTAACCCCAACACCTTGGGAGGTCAAGGTGGGAGGTTCACTTGAGCCCATGAGTTTGACCTCAGCCTAGATAACATAGTGAGACCCTGTCTCTATAAAACGATTAAAAACAACAACAAAAACTAATCAGGCATGCTGGCAGGCACCTGTGCTCCCAGTTACTTGGGAGGTCAAGGTAGGAGGATCACTTTAGCCTGGGAGATTGAGGCTGCAATGATTTTTAATTACATCGCTGCACTCCAGCCTGAGCAACAGAGTGAGACACTGCCTCTAAAAAAAAAGTTTTCGGATATTCAGGCTATTATTTTTTGGGGAAAAATTAAAAGCTGTTCTGCTTTTTTCTCTTGGATCATATTTCTGTGAAATGTTTTCAGTCAAGTAAGCTTTAAAAAAAATGGTTCATACCTCTGTTTGCTTACTATCTTGTTGGTATAACTGTTGAGAAAAATGTAAAACTTATTTGACCTTTCAGAAAGCATAAAATCTCCTCAAATTGACTTCTCTGTGTATTCTTCTATTTTTTTCCACTTCTGCTTTTCCATCCCTTTGCCATTTTTGAGAACACATGAAGAAATGCAAAGGAGACTTCAAATGACTCAGACTTTATGTGGAGTACAGAAAAAAATGTCACTTACTCCCTTTTGGGGGTCTTCTGTTTTCCTTGTGAAGTTCAGTCCCAGGCAGGTTTTTTCTCCAGTCAAAAGCTTTGCTCTCTTTTGCATTGAGTTACGTGATGTCTTTTGCTTTCAGGGTAGCAGGGACTACATTATACTGTGAGAGAGAATTTGACTTTTGTGTGTGCAGTGGCTAAAAAGTCACTGACAAAAGTTGCAGTTTCAGAGAATGCTGACAGCAGTTACAGTGAATGGGAATCACTGCAGAGGGATACTTGTTTCTTTGTAGATTTCCATAAGAAAGGCACAGTTTGAAGACTTGGAGGCTATGGAAACACTCACCACCAAGAGCTAATACTCTGGCAGGAGACAGTTTGATCACAGAGTGTGTTGATTGGTGTCGGGTCACCTATTAGCCTTGCAGAATGTCTTTGTAGTAACGTGCACTATGGAAGCATTTTATGACGTGTTTTCATGGTGCTTCCCTTTTTGGGGGGACCTGGAATTCAGTGTAAAAGTGAGATCCTTGATTTTTTAAAGATCTAGATGCTCTGCCTTAGACCTGTGCCTGCTTTTCATATGTTTAAATCTTAGGCCCTGAAAACTGCAAATACTTTCTTTGTCCTATTCTTTAAAGGGCTCAATGCTGAGGTCAGTAGTCAAATTTAGAAACAAGCTAAGCAGAAAAGACCACCTATTAAACTGAATCTATTTTCAAACTACAGCTTTTTGATATTTAGAGGGCTGCTTCGAACTTTTTAAAAAGAAATTTACATCTATAAAAAGTTCTCATTAGTAAGGGCATCTCCCTCTTTGCATCAAAACTACTAGAAATTTTATAATGGGGAAGGCGTTGCCTTAAATTGTACATAAAATACCTTACCTTTGTTCAAGATAATTATCCTAGCAAACTTGTCTTGACTGGGTTTTTACCTATGCCCTTCTTTGCGTCAGCAAATAATAGTGTTTATATGTAAGTTCTGTGCTTTTGGGATATACATTTTTACCTGCATCATGCCTTTGGAAGTGCAAATGTGGGATTGTCTAGCTAACAATTGTTTACAACACTTGAACAGTTAATCAAAGGATCAATAGTCTAAAAGTGGGAGAAAAGGTATTTGAAAATTGGAAAATGAAGAATCTTATAAAGCTATCAGACCTCTGCTTCTATCTGTGTATCTGTCTGCATATATATCTGTATGTTTCATGTATATGTAATATTTCACTACTAAAATATATGAAAGCGCTTTGATTTACTTAAAAAAGTAACCACTGAAATCAAATATTTTATCAGAAAAACAGAAACTAACTAAAACGCGTTTTAGTTCACATGAGTTAGGTATATCTCTAACCAATAAGACTAATTTAAAATTATCAGTTTAATAAAAACAACTGCCTTCTGAGTAATCAACAAAAAAAGGCATGTATTTAACTTTTATGCTTTTATGATACTTGCCTAACATAGAGTAATATAAAAATGGATAGTAGAAAATGTAACTTGAACTGATAGCTACAATTGTCTAATGTCTCCTGAAATTTTCCAAACATAATTGTTAAGAATAAACTAAGTAAATGTAAATGTAATAAATATTTTAATTATAATTTTGCATCATAATGTGTTTGTCAGAGGGGTTTGAACCAGAGTGACTCTGTCTTGAATAGGGCTGGGTAAAATAAACTTGAGACCTACTGGGCTAACCCTACAAGATAAGCTATATTACTGGCCTAATTTTACCAATAGGGGCTTCGTGACATTAACTTAAAAACCTTCCCCTGCTAACCCTACAGACAGTGTGTAGAGGAGTTGAGATGCAAACCCAGGTCAGTCAGCTTTGAAACCTAGAGGTCTTACTAAAAATGCATTAAAACACGTGAATAAGTTTTATAAGACATGTATACATCTAGCCAACCTTTTAAGCAACAGGAACTAATAGGCTAATTTTTTGTATTTTTAGTAGAGACAGGGTTTCACCGTGTTAGCCAGGATGGTCTCCATCTCCTGACCTCGTGATCCGCCCATCTCGGCCTCCCAAAGTGCTGGGATTACAGACTTGAGCCACCACGCCCGGCCTTACCAGTCCCTTTTCAAGTGTGTACTTTGCAAATATTTTCCCCCAAGCTGCAATTTGTCTATTAATTTTCTTAACTGGTCAATAAAGAGCATAGGTTTTCAAATTTGATGTAGTTTAATATTTTTAAATTGTATGGTTTATGTTTTTATCTTATATAAAACATCTTAAGGTCACAAAGATGTTTTAAAATTACAGTTTTATTTCATTGTAAAAATGCTATAGTTTTAACATTTATGTTTAAATTGGATCCATTATGAATAACTATTTTTTGAATGATGTAATGAGTTAAGATGTTTCCCTTTCCAAATGTCCAACTCCTCCAGGAGCATTTGTGAAAAATACTCTTTTACTCACTAAAGTAGTTGGAAGCCTGTGAAATTTAGCTGATCACATATGTGTGGATATATTTCTCCACTATATATACTGTTGCATTAAACTATTTGTCAATATTGTGCCAATATTACCCTGTCTTGCTTGCTAAAAATGTGTAATAGTTCAATCAGATACTATAGATTTTTTTTCATAATTTTTGACTATTCTATATCTTTTGTAATTCCACATGATTTTAAAACAAACTTGTATATTGTTACAAAATAACATGCTGATATTTTGATTGTGTTTGTATTACGTGTATAAATGTATTTGGGTAGCTTGGAAAACTTAAAAGTATTGAGTCTAAGCCAGGCATGGTGGCTCACGACTATAATCCCAGCACTTTGGGAGGCTGAGGCAGGTGGATCATCTGAGATCAGGAGTTTGAGACCAGCTTGGCCAACATGGTAAAACCTCGTCTGTACTAAAAACACAAAAAGTAGCTAGACACGCTGGCACAGGCCTGTAATCCCATCTACTCAAGAGGCTGAGGCATGAGAATCGCTTGAACCTGGGAGGCAGAGGTTGCAGTGAGCCGAGATCGCACCAATGCACTTCAGCCTGGGCGACAGAGCAAGAGTCTGTCTCAAAAAAAAAAAAAAAACAAAAACAAAAGTATTGAGTCTATCCAATATTGTAATATATCTGTTGCCCACATGTGGCTAAATTTATTCTTTTAAAAATAACTTTGTTAAAATATAATTGACATAAAAATTGTATATATTTAGTGTATAAAGTGTTATATTTTGATAAATGTATTCATTATAAAATGATTACCACAATCAAGCTAATTAACATAGCAATCACTTAACATTGTTACCCTTTCTATGGTGAGAACACTTGATCTCTACTCTAGTAGCAAATTTTAAGTAATAATGATAATAGTAATACATTATTATTAACTAGAATCACCATGCTGTACATTAGGTCTCCAGTACTTATATATCTCATGACTGAAGTTTTGTACCTCTTAACAACTAACTCAGTGGAAAGTTTGTTCAACGTCAATTTTTCAGTCAGAATTGTGTAAGCTGAACCAACTGTTTATGGTGCTGGCTATTGTTTCTCCTCTTAATCATAGGTCCTCTTCAATTAGAACACAAACAAGACTATTTTTTCCTTGCAAATTGATGTCGATGGTCTGCTGCTGGGGCATCATTTTCAATATTTTCTTGTCCCTTCTTAAAATGAGTTATTCACTTGTAAATTGATGATTTCTTTGGAGTACTGTCCCCATAAACATTTTATAAGGCATTAATAATTTCTCCATGCTTCCATTCAAGCTTCACCATCAATTTGATTTGATCTTGCTTCAATTTCAGCAGAATTCATGTCGCTCTGATAGGGGGTCTTTTCACACTGATGAAATATTTCTTCTCATCTAGAGCCTCAGACAACTAGATCCTGTTCATACATGTTATAAGAAGTTAGTATGAGTTTATGTTGCTGCAAAAATAGTTTAAAATCCATGCATAGTTTTTTTCATAATGTGCATTTTCCATGAAATTTTTGAAGACCCAGCATGTGGGGGGTGTGTGGGTAGAGGGATGGAGGGAGAGAGAGATAGAGAGAGAATATAAGAAAAAACAAAGTTTTGTAGTGGAGAGAATAAAATAATAAAAATTAAAACCACAGTTTGTATTTTATCAGACGTGGAAATTAAATAACAACAGAAAGGTATCATACCATCAGCCAACAGAACAATCTAAAATGACATCTCAAAACTTACTCTTTTTAATAAGTGAGAAAAACTACATTCTCACCAACTGTTACAGTCTCAGTGACTCAACTGTAACAAATGTGGGAGGGGAGGACATTTCTTTGTCTTTAGCAGGGCTTGACTAAGAGACTAGGCTCCTCCAAGCACCTGCACATATGGAAGAAGAGACTTCACATATCATGTGTCATGTGTTCTTGGAATGAATTTAGATGGTTACCATGACAACTGCTAGCCAAGGAGAATATTTAGTAGTATGGGTATGGACATCACCAAATACCACAAGAATGAGGTCATGTTGGTTATACAGCCTAGTGGAACTAAAGCAACTGGACTTCATTTATTTCCATTGTGAAGCCCTTATATCTTGGTTTTATAATAAATGTCGAAAGCAAAGAGACAAGTGGCAGTTACTACACAAATGTCTTTGCAGACAATCTTACCTTTTTCTCCCAGTTGCAGACAAACATGTCAAGTGTGGCTTTGCATGAGTCAGAATAATGATGAAAAATACATAACTTACCAGGGCAAAGTCATGTTTTATTTTTCTCTTCAGAAGTGTTTGATTCCACTGATTCGTTATTTCCTTTTTTCAGGCAGGCTTTGAGAGATGTTTCAGTGTTGTTGCCTTGCTTGATAAAAATTAAATGGTAAAAGTTTATTCAGATGTGGATCTGGCTGAAGAACAAAGAGGGGGAGGGAAAGTGCGTGTGGGTGATACAGGTGATGTTAAAAGCCCTGAGTCTCATTTCAGAAGTAAGAATCCATACAAAAATTGTAACTAATAATAATAAAGCCTAAATGCTATATAGAGAATTACAAGTCATGGTGGATTATTGTCATCTTACTCCAAGAATGCTATTGCTATTGCTATTTTAAATATCTAAATGCCTTTCTGTAGGGTCCAGCCCTACAGGGCCTGTGGGTTTTTCTGTTCGTGTGCCGAGACGAGAGATCATAGAAATAAAGACACAAGACAAAGAGATAGAAGAAAAGACAGCTGGGCCCAGGGGACCACTACCACCAAGGTGCAGAGACTGGTAGTGGCCCCGAATGCCTGGTCGTGCTATTATGTATTGTATACAAGGCAAGGGGGTAGGGTAAGGAGTGTGAATCACCTCCAATGATAGGTAAGGTCACGCCGCAGTCACATGTCCACCAGACAGAGGGCCCTTCTCTATTTGGTAGCTGAGGCAGAGACAGAGAGGGGACAGTTTATGTCATTATTTCTTCTATGTATTTCTCAGAGAGATCAAAGACTTTAGTACTTTCATGAATTCTGCTACTGCTATCTAGAAGGCACAGCCAGGTGTACAGGGCGGAACATGAAAGTGGACCAGGAGCATGACCGCTGAAGCACAGCGTCACAGGGAGACATTTAGGCCTCCGGATGGCTGTGGGTGGACCTGACTGATGTCAAGCCTTCCACAAGAGGTGGTGGAGCGGAGTCTTCTCTAACTCCCCCGGGGAAAGGAAGGCTCCCTTTCCGGGTCTGATAAGTAACGGTGCCTTCCCAGGCACTGGCGTTACTGCTAGACCAAGGAACCCTATAGTGGCGCGTGACAGAGGGTTCACACGCTTGTCTTCTGGTCACTTCTCACCGTGTCTCTTCAGCTCCTATCTCTGTATGGCCTGGTTTTTCCTGGGTTATAATTGTAGAACAAAGATTATTATAATATTGGAATAAAGAGTAATGCTACAAACTAATGATTCATAATATTATATATAATCATATCTATAATCTATTTATAGTATAACTATTCTTATTGTATATGTTTTCTTTATGATACGGGAACAGCTTGTGCCTTCAGTCTCTTGCCTCGGGACCTGGGTGGCTGGCCGCCCACACCTTTCTATTATAAAGTCCACGTTAGATTTTAGGACCCTGAAACCATTTTCTGATAATGGGAGCCTCTCTCTCTCTCTTTATGTGTGTGTGTGTATATTTATATATGTGTGTGTGAGAAAGAGAGAGAGAGAGAGGTGTAATTTTTCAGTAAAAACTGTCTTTTATAACCTCTTCTGAGTTGCTCTTGGTTAGTACCTAGTTATCAGCTGGATGGGATAATAACTAGGCATGCCCTTTGATAGATGGATTGCACATAAGCTACAACAATCTCCATCTCCCCTACTTCATGTACCAGCCACCCCCACTTTACTATGGAATGCTAGGGTATTACATAGTCTGAGATATAAGTGAGGATCTGTTGCTGCAGATCTGAAGAAACCTAAATTCTTCCCTCCTCAGAAGAAAGAATTCAACTGAGGAGCACGAGGCAGAAGAAGAGACCAAGGTAAGTTTCAGAGCAGGAGTGGAAGTTTATGAAAAAGCTTTGGCAAGGAAAGGAAAAGAGAGGAGAGGAGAGGAGAGGAGAGGAGAGGAGAGGAGAGGAGAGGAGAGGA